>NC_138297.1:71597500-71600000 GCF_965601325.2 Salmo salar
AACCCCAACACTAACCCCTAACCCCAACCCCAACACTAACCCCAACGCTAACCCCTAGCCCCAACCCTAACCCCTATCCCCAACACTAACCCCACCGCTAACCCCTAACCCCAACGTTAACCCCTAACCCCATGCTAACGCCTGACCCCAACCCCAACCCTAACCCCTAACCCTTAACCCCAACCCTAACCCCAACACTAACCCCTAACCCCTAACCCTTAACCCTAACACCAACACTAACCCCAACACTAACCCCTAACCCCAACCCTAACTCTAACCCTAACCCAAACACTAACCCCTAACCCCTAAACCCAACCCCAGCCCTAACCCTTAACTCCAACCCTAACCCCAACCCTAACCCCAACCCTAACTCTAACCCCAACCCCAACTCTAACCCCAACCCCAACTCTGACCCTAACCCCAACCCTTACCCCAACTCTAACCCCAACCCTAACTCTAACCCCAACCACAACCCTAACCCCCAACCCTTAACCCCAGCCCTAACCCCAACACTAACCCAACACTAACCCCTAACCCCTAACCCCTATCCCCAACACTAACCCCAACGCTAACCCCTAACCCTTAACCCCAACCCTAACCCCAACACTAACCCCAACGCTACACCTGACCCCAACACTAACCCCCTTACTAACCCCTAACCCTTAGCCCCAACACTAACCCCAACGCTAACCCCTAACCCTTAGCCCCAACCCTAACCCCAACACTAACCCCAACACTAACCCCTAACCCCTAATCCCAACCCCAACACTAACCCCAACGCTAACCCCTAACCCCAACCCTAACCCCTATCCCCAACACTAACCCCAACGCTAACCCCTAACCCATAACCCCAACGCTAACCCTTAACCCCAACGCTAACGCCTGACCCTAACCCCAACCCTAACCCCTAACCCCAACCCTAACCCCTAACCCTTAACCCCAACCCTAACCCCAACACTAACCCCAACACTAACCCCTAACCCCTAACCCTTAACCCTAACACCAACACTAACCCCAACACTAACCCCCAACCCCAACTCTGACCCTAACCCCAACCCCAACCCCAACTCTGACCCTAACCCCAAGCCTAACCCCAACTCTAACCCCAACCCCAACTCTGACCTTAACCCCAACCCCAAACCTTACCCCAACTCTAACCCCAACCCTAACCACAACCACAACCCTTAACCCCCAACCCTAACCCCAGCCCTAACCCTAACCCCTAACCCTAATCCCAACCCTAACCCTAACCCCAACCCTAACTCTAACCCCAACGCTAACCCCAACCCCAACCCCAACTTTAACCCCAACGCTAACGCCTGACCCCAACCCCAACCCTAACCCCTAACCCTTAACCCCAACCCTAACCCCAACCCTAACCCCAACACTAACCCCAACACTAACCCCTAACCCTAACACCAACACTAACCCCAACACTAACCCCCAACCCCAGCCCTAACCCCCAACCCCAACCCTAACTCTAACCCCAACCCCAACCCCAACCCTAACTCTAACCCCAACCCCAACTCTAACCCTAACTCTAACCCCAACTCTAACCCTAACATTGGTGGTTGTGGAGGGACGGACAGACATGGTGTGTGTTTGTGTGTGTCTGCTCATGCGTGCGTGCGTGCGTGTTTGCTTAGCTGATTTGATCTGGCCACAGCCCCAACACAAACCCAACCTGTATAACAGGATGGTCCCCGTCCTCCGGGCCAAGATTGGATCCTTACAGAGGAATTCAACTGAACAAAAACACCAAGCTGCCAACAGACAGGAAAAAAATGGACTAGTTTAAAACTTGTGTAATATTGGTGGTTGTGGCAGGGAGGCAGTGTGTGTGTTTATGCATGTGTGTGTGTGTGTAACATTGGTGGTTGTGGCAGGAGTGTGTGTGTGTGTGTGTGTGTGTGTGTGTGTGTGTGTGTGTGTGTGTGTGTGTGTGTGTGTGTGTGGTGTGTGTGTGTGTGTGTGGGTGAAGGATGCCAATGCAACTCACTTGCTTCCTCTCAGCTCCCCAGACTATCCCTCCTGGCATCCTCTCATCTCTCCAGACTCTCCCTCCTGTCATCCTCTCATCTCTCCAGACTCTCCCTCCTGTCATCCTCTCATCTCTCCAGACTCTCCCTCCTGTCATCCTCTCATCTCTCCAGACTCTCCCTCCTGTCATCCTCTCATCTCCCCAGACTCTCCCTCCTGGCATCCTCTCATCTCCCCAGACTCTCCCTCCTGGCATCCTCTCATCTCCCCAGACTCTCCCTCCTGTCATCCTCTCATCTCTACAGACTCTCCCTCCTGACATCCTCTCATCTCTCCAGACTCTCCCTCCTGTCATCCTCTCATCTCTCCAGACTCTCCCTCCTGGCATCCTCTCATCTCTCCAGACTCTCCCTCATGGCATCCTCTCATCTCCCCAGACTCTCCCTCCTGTCATCCTCTCAGCTCCCCAGACTCTCCCTCCTGGCATCCTCTCATCTCTCCAGACTCTCCCTCATGGCAT
>NC_138297.1:71610000-71657500 GCF_965601325.2 Salmo salar
GCAATGGTCAACATGGAAGGTATTCATTGATGTGAGCTGCATTTGTGCCTTTATATGTATAAACTAAAGCAGTTCCCTCTATGGTGGAATACAGCTCTGTGTCAGTACAGGAAGTCGTTTATGGTCTGTCTGACCCCCATTGCCTCTCCCACCAATAGGTAAAGGATGTTTCCTGTTACCTTAAATAATAATAGACCTCAGAGGTATAGATGTTAGAGGCAGGACTCTCTCCATTAAAACATCTCATTTATTATAAATACAGATAAAACAATGTGACATTCCACACACACACCCACAGACGCCCACAGACACACACACACACACATGCCCACAGACGCCCACAGACACACACACACAGACGCCCACAGCACACACACACACACACACACACACACACACACACACACACACACACACACACACACACACACACACACACACACACACACACACACAGCACACACACAGGGAGTGAGGGAGGGAGGGAGGGAGGGAGGGAGGGGGAAAGAGGAGGAGGGGAGGCCTGGTGAGTGACGGGGCTTGTCAGGGAGCAGCTTTGATGTTGTCCATTCCACTATAGGCTGAGTCCTGTAGAGGTCAGAGGCTATGAGGTCGCCCATGTCTCCCAAGAGGGTTCAGGCTGGAGGGAAGGAGGGAGGGAGGGGGGGGGGGGGGGGGAGTTACGGAAAAGAGGGGTGTGCATGAAAGGATATGGGCGGTTTGCGGAGGAGGTGTGGAGAGGGGTTTGGTGAGGGATGCAACAGGAATAAAACACAATGCTTAGAAAAGTCCTTAAAGTCCCATCAGAAGTGTGTAAATGAAGTTGCCCTGAAAGGAGAGCAGAGGGCTCCTTCATTACGTGGCTGGAAGGACAGATGGGGCTGAAACCCTGTCTGTGTCCCTAATGAGCCCTGGTCAAAATATGACACTATGAGTACAGGCCCTAATCTACAAAGATTAATAGTGCCCAGAGTTGTTCCTCCCCCGTGTGATCAGGAAACACTCTGGGTCCTACAGATCATAGGTGGGTCCCAATAACACTCAGGGTCCTACAGATCATAGGTGGGTCCCAATAACCCTCTGGTCCTACAGATCATAGGTGGGTCCCAATAACACTGGTCCTACAGATCATAGGTGGGTCCCAATAACACTCTGGTCCTACAGATCATAGGTGGGTCCCAATAACACTCTGGTCCTACAGATCATAGGTGGGTCCCAATAACTCTGGTCCTACAGATGATAGGTAAGTCCCAATAACTCTGGTCCTACAGATGATAGGTAAGTCCCAATGACATCTCCTTTCTCCTGAAGTGTGCACTCTTTCACTACTTCCCACAATGTAAAAGCATCGGATTGGTGGAGCCATGGGCTAGTGGGAGATTCCAACATATTTCTTCAACTCAGTGAAGGGAAGTAAACAAGTACACACTTCGGTAGGAAGGAGAGATAATTGGGACGTAAAGCCAAGAAAGAGAAACTCACACCGCCACAGAAGCCATATTTTTTTTTTATTGTGCTGAAACAAGGCTGTGAATATCTATTAAGATAAGTTGGGTTTGTTTTGTATATCAAACAAGCAATTTGGATGTGTAATTGAAGACAGCGATACTAGGTGGATAGAGAGGAAGCGATACAAGTTAGATAGAAAACATGACGTTCTACTGAGGGAGACGCCTCTTCCCGCCTCTCCCCTCCACAGATTAATATAACTACGTAACATTGCATAATGTCAGAAAATGTTCTTTAAAATAAAAAATGACATGTCCAGTCTTACCTAGTGGTGACTAAGAGGCAGAGAAGAACAGTCTTATAAAATTTATCCCCCGACAAAAATAAACTATATATATATATAAAAATGTTACGATGTTCTCCCTGTTCTCTTTCGTCACCTGAGTTTTACTAAGCAGATATTTAAGCTCGCGTCACAAATTGCACCCTATTCCCTATATAGCGGACTAGTCCCCGTAAATGCTCCGGTCAAAAGTAGTGCACACCCTGGTCAAAAAGAGTGCTCTAATATAGGGAATAGGGTGCCATTTGGGAGCAGGTTTAGTTTGAAAATGAGGTAACAGTAGGCCCTTTTCTTGGAGGTAGTAATGTGTATTGGGACTGTTCTAGAACGGGATCATCTTCATTAAGACTCAAGAGCTCAAAGCACATCAACAAAACAGTGGTTTCCATAGTTACACATTGACACCAACATGAGGTAAAACATCCCAAAATAAAAAATAAAAAAACATTGTTTCAATTCTTTTTTTTTTTTTATATACTCTTACACTTTAGAACTCGAGTACATATTTATGAAATATAGTCCAATGATCTTGGAGCTCCAACATTGGAACGTCATTACCTCCTATGATATAATAAGTGTCAGCTATGAGCACCACAGTGTTTAGCCCTTTTTGGAAATGTTTTTTTATTTTTATTATCTCTTATAGCTTTTCATGCTGATGATGGACAGTCTGGCGATGGCTGCGTCTCAAAACATTACTAGCCGTCACATACTTGCTTCCCCCCAACTGTCCTTGTTTCCTCAATTCCTCTCAAAGTTCATTGGTAAGAGAAGTTCTCGAGAGGAGGAACCGTAGATCCACACCTCCAATGAGATTTGAGAAGAATTACGGAAACATGGAAGCAGTAAGCAAGGATTTGATGGCTTGTGACGTATTTAGACAAAGCCATTGTTCTTCTCAGCTGTGAAGTCTATCTGTTTCTAAGCCGTGCTTTTCAAAGCTACAACATGTGATCGCCAACTCACACAGGTAGGCCTACGAAGCCGTTTCAAAACCAAGACAGCTGTCAAACTGCATCAACATAAAGTATAGGCATACTTTGGCTTCACCTCATCAACAATAGGTGGGTTCTTGATCAACCTACGTTCTCTGTTTTGATTGTTATGTACCTGAGAGTTATCAAGAGTTGTTATCACAGATGAACCCACCCAATGATACAGTTCAAGGAACATTCTGGACAGTAATAGTGTGTGAAGAAACTAATGCTGCCTTCCTCGGAAAATAGGAAACTCTGAAGTCTGCATCTGACTGAGAAACTCGGAAGTCTCCGACTGAGAAACTTGGAAGTATCCGCCTGAGAAACTCGGAAGTACTCGACTGAGAAACTTGGAAGTATTCGACTGAGAAACTCGGAAGTCTCTGACTGAGAAACTCGGAAGTTTCTGACTGAGAAACTCGGAAGTCTCCGACTGAGAAAATCTGAAGTCTCCTACTGAGAAACTCGGAAGTATTTGACTGAGAAACTCGGAAGTATTCGACTGAGAAACACGGAAGTTTCTGACTGAGACACTCGGAAGTCTCTGACTGAGAAACTCGGAAGTCTCTGACTGAGAAACTCGGAAGTATACGACTGTGAAACTTTGGGTACAAAGATGTTCCCTAAGTTTGTGCCCACACGTATTTCTGACTCGGAAACTCAAAATGAACGGTTGTTGTTAGCACGATTCCGGGACCTTTCCTATTCCGTAATTTTTCCCCAGTCAATATAATTCAGAGAGCACATGAAAGCAGCTTAAAACTGACTGATGTTAAGTTTGAATTGCAGCTTGCAGGCCTGTGTGAGTGGAGAGGGCATGTTGGGTTGTTTGGCTAACTCTCTGAGGCTCCCTACCTCAGGCCTGTGTGAGTGGAGAGGGCATGTTGGGTTGTTTGGCTAACTCTCTGAGGCTCTCTACCTCAGGCCTGTGTGAGTGGAGAGGGCATGTTGGGTTGTTTGGCTAACTCTCTGAGGCTCTCTACCTCAGGCCTGTGTGAGTGGAGAGGGCATGTTGGGTTGTTTGGCTAACTCTCTGAGGCTCTCTACCTCAGGCCTGTGTGAGTGGAGAGGGCATGTTGGGTTGTTTGGCTAACTCTCTGAGGCTCTCTACCTCAGGCCTGTGTGAGTGGAGAGGGCATGTTGGGTTGTTTGGCTAACTCTCTGAGGCTCTCTACCTCAGGCCTGTGTGAGTGGAGAGGGCATGTTGGGTTGTTTGGCTAACTCTCTGAGGCTCTCTACCTCAGGCCTGTGTGAGTGGAGAGGGCATGTTGGGTTGTTTGGCTAACTCTCTGAGGCTCTCTACCTCAGGCCTGTGTGAGTGGAGAGGGCATGTTGGGTTGTTTGGCTAACTCTCTGAGGCTCCCTACCTCAGGCCTGTGTGAGTGGAGAGGGCATGTTGGGTTGTTTGGCTAACTCTCTGAGGCTCTCTACCTCAGGCCTGTGTGAGTGGAGACAGGCCTGTGTGAGTGGAGAGGGCATGTTGGGTTGTTTGGCTAACTCTCTGAGGCTCCCTACCTCAGGCCTGTGTGAGTGGAGAGGGCATGTTGGGTTGTTTGGCTAACTCTCTGAGGCTCTCTACCTCAGGCCTGTGTGAGTGGAGAGGGCATGTTGGGTTGTTTGGCTAACTCTCTGAGGCTCTCTACCTCAGGCCCGTATGAGAATATACCATGTTAACATTTAAAAGTTGTAATCCATCACTACTTAAGAAGCATTTTCATATACATCTGGTTGAACCATAACAACAAGAAAAAGAAGATCACGTGTCGTAAAGTACACAAAATATCTAATCAAGTATATCAATATCTACTAATTAAAAAAAAAAAAAATCCATGAATACAATATACAAAACCCAAACATATATTTTTCAAAACCTGAAAATCTTCAAGATTATTTTTTGAAGGCTATTTCTTCCGCAGGGTGAAGTCAACATTTTTCTTGGTTCAGAAGTTTTGAAAACTGTTACAAAAATACTTTTGAGTAAGGGATCTTTTGCAGTCCTAATATCGATAGATTTCATCATACATTATCAAAACTCATACTGAATGAAAGAAACCCGGCAAAAATCATTCCTTTTCAAGACTGGAGGTAGGTATTTGTCAATCGATTATAAGTCCATTTTTATCAGTTTGTTTGAGGTACATAAATGTATATGAATAGTACATAGTTCAGAAAAAAATAACAAAAAATAAAAGAATTCAGAGCAAAAACAAACAAAAAACAATAATATCGTGTAGTGTCATACAAGCACTTGATCCTTAATAAAAACCACTGAGTAAATCAGAAAAACAAATATATTCAAGTTAACAGTTTGTCAAACAGAAGTCCCAGTTGAGGAGAGGGAAAGGTGGGTGTCTTGTTAGGACTTAGATACACAACACTCATGGTAATGTAAATAGATACACAACACTAATGTTAATGTGAAATAAAGACACCACAGTACTTCTTCCATTAGCTGCTTATGAGTTCTACATAGGAAATATAAAAAAAACTCCTGATTTCAGTAAATTACCTGTCAGACTTACACAGAACATGTCTGTTCCACTGTGAGACACAAGACAACAACTTTTATAACAAGTTAGCTCGTTGACACACACACACACACTGCCATCCCATGCGTTGTTGTGTGTAGTAATACTATGTAGTACTGTGTAGTACTATGTAGTACTATTTAGTACTGTGTAGTACTGTGTAGTACTGTGTACTACTATTTAGTACTGTGTGGTACTGTGCAGTACTGTGTAGCAGGGAAGTGTGCATTCCTTGAGCTTGGAGTTTTCAGGTTGTTGCGGTGGAAATCGGAGGTAGTTTGAAATGGTGAGGAGATATTGCATCAGCATCAGACCACAAAGTGCCGACATGTCTTCGGAATTCTTAGAATACCTGAAGTAAGGATTATCAGGGTTCTAGAATACCTGAAGGATTATCAGGCTTCTAGAATACCTGAAGGATTATCAGGATTCTAGAATACCTGAAGGATTATCAGGGTTCTAGAATACCTGAAGGATTATCAGGGTTCTAGAATACCTGAAGGATTATCAGGGTTCTAGAATACCTGAAGGATTATCAGGGTTCTAGAATACCTGAAGGATTATCAGGGTTGTAGAATACCTGAAGTAAGGATCATCAGGGTTCTGGTTCTAGAATTCCTGAGTCATCCTATCTCACACTGCCACTAAAGGTGCAGGTAAAACATGAGGTAAATTGTATGTTTTTTTTTGTTATTATGGTTTTGTTTGTTTGTTCTTAAGGTTTGTTTTGTTAAGGCAGACCAGGTTAGTGTGAAAAAAAGAGAGCATTTCCTTATCAAAAATAGTATCAATGGAATCCATGCTTTTAAAGCAATGTTGTGAATAAGAAGAAACATAAAATGACAAACATACAGTATGTGTGTGTGTGTGTGTGTGTGTGTGTGTGTGTGTGTGTTGTGTGTGTGTGTGTGTGTGTGTGTGTGTGTGTGTGTGTGTGTGTGTATGTATGTATGTATGCATGTATGTACAGTGGGGGAAAAAAGTATTTGATCCCCTGCTGATTTTGTACGTTTGCCCACTGACAAAGAAATGATCAGTCTATAATTTTAATGGTAGGTTTATTTGAACAGTGAGAGACAGAATAACAACAAAAAAATCCTGAAAAACGCATGTCAAAAATGTTACAAAATGATTTGCATTTTAAGGAGGGAAATAAGTATTTGACCACTCTGCAAAACATGACTTTGTACTTGGTGGCAAAACCCTTGTTGGCAATCACAGAGGTCAGACGTTTCTTGTAGTTGGCCACCAGGTTTGCACACATCTCAGGAGGGATTTTGTCCCACTCCTCTTTGCAGATCTTCTCCAAGTCATTAAGGTTTCGAGGCTGACGTTTGGCAACTCGAACCTTCAGCTCCCTCCACAGATTTTCTATGGGATTAAGGTCTGGAGACTGGCTAGGCCACTCCAGGACCTTAATGTGCTTCTTCTTGAGCCACTCCATTGTTGCCTTGGCCGTGTGTTTTGGGTCATTGTCATGCTGGAATACCCATCCATGACCCATTTTCAATGCCCTGGCTGAGGGAAGGAGGTTCTCACCCAAGATTTGACGGTACATGGCCCCGTCCATCGTCCCTTTGATGCGGTGAAGTTGTCCTGTCCCCTTAGCAGAAAAACACCCCCAAAGCATAATGTTTCCACCTCCATGTTTGACGGTGGAGATGGTGTTCTTGGGGTCATAGGCAGCATTCCTCCTCCTCCAAACACGGCGAGTTGAGTTGATGCCAAAGAGCTCCATTTTGGTCTCATCTGACCACAACACTTTCACCAGTTGTCCTCTGAGTCATTCAGATGTTCATTGGCAAACTTCAGTTGGGCATGTATATGTTTTCTTGAGCAGGGGGACCTTGCGGGCGCTGCAGGCTTTCAGTCCTTCACGGCGTAGTGTGTTACCAATTGTTTTCTTGGTGACTATGGTCCCAGCTGCCTTGAGATCATTGACAAGATCCTCCCGTGTAGTTCTGGGCTGATTCCTCACCGTTCTCATGATCATTGCAACTCCACGAGGTGAGATCTTGGGGGATATTGACAGTTCTTTTGTGTTTCTTCCATTTGCGAATAATCGCACCAAATGTTGTCACCTTCTCACCAAGCTGCTTGACGATGGCCTTGTAGCCCATTCCAGCCTTGTGTAGGTCTACAAACTTGTCCCTGACATCCTTGGAGAGCTCTTTGGTCTTGGCCATGGTGGAGAGTTTGGAATCTGATTGATTGATTGCTTCTGTGGACAGGTGTCTTATACATGTAACAAGCTGAGATTAGGAGCACTCCCTTTAAGAGTGTGCTCCTAATCTCAGCTCATTACCTGTATAAAAGACACCTGGGAGACAGAAATCTTTCTGATTGAGAGGGGGTCAAATACTTATTTCCCTCATTAAAATGCTAATCAATTTATAACATTTGTGACATGCGTTTTTCTGGATTTTTTTGTTGTTATTCTGTCTCTCACTGTTCAAATAAACCTACCATTAAAATTATAGACTGGTCCTTTCTTTGTCAGTGGGCAAACGTACAAAATCAGCAGGGGATCAAATACTTTCCCCCCCACTGTATGTATGTCTCTATCTATGTATGTATGTATGTATGTATGTATGTATGTATGTATGTATGTATGTATGTATGTATGTATGTATGTATGTATGTATGTATGTATGTATGTATGTATGTATGTATGTATGATGTCTGTATGTATGTATGTATGTATGATGTATGTATGTATGTATGTATGTATGATGTCTGTATGGATGTATGATGTATGTATGTATGATGTCTGTATGTGTGTGAGTAGGTTAATCAGATGACATTGATAAGAAGTGATATTTAAGGGGATTGATCATGGAAATAGAACTATGACAATATCTTAAAATCATCTCTCAATCCACAGAAATGAAATGAGTCCACCAAAGACAGGGAGACTGCGGCAGACCTCAGGTAAATGCTGGATTAAATACGGTTGTTTTCTAACTGAAAACCAGCCGCAGTACAGCCAAGTTGGTATTGAAGCATTGCAATGTTAAAGCTCTCTGTTAAATTTATACTTGTAAAAACGAACTGGATAATCAAGATGTCGATGATGAGAACTGTGACTATCAACTCATTGTTTCCTAATAGAGAAAACAATAAAGTACATTATTTATAAGAGCCCTGTAAAACCAATAATATCATATTACCTCCATTAAGATCGTTCCATCATGTGAACTTCACCATAATAAACATTAAAGCTGAGTTCTTCTCTTTGTTGTGTGGTTATAATTATCACAATGTAAATGATAATTATCACAATATAAAATGATAATTATCACAATATAAAATGATAATTATCACAATGTAAAATGACTAATTATACACAATATAAATTGATAATTATCACAATATAAAATGATAATTATCACAATGTAAAATGATAATTATCACAATATAAAATGATAATTATCACAATATAAAATGATAATTATCACAATATAAATGATAATTATCACAATATAAAATGATAATTATCACAATGATAAAATGGATAATTATCACAATATAAAATCGATAATTATCACAATGTAAAATGATAATTACCACAATAGTAAAATGATAATTATCACAATGTAAAATGATAATTGTCACAATATAAAATGATAATTGTCACAATATAAAATGATAATTATCACAATGATAAAATGATAATTATCACAATATAAAATGGATAATTATCACAATATAAAATGATAATTACCACAATATAAAATGATAATTATCACAATATAAAATGATAATTATCACAATATAAAATGGATAATTATCACAATATAAATGATAATTATCACAATGTAAAATGATAATTACCACAATATAAAATGATAATTATCACAATATAATATGATAATTATCACAATATAAAATGATAATTGTCACAATATAAAATGATAATTATCACAATGTAAAATGATAATTATCACAATATAAAATGATAATTATCACAATATAATATGATAATTATCACAATATAAAATGATAATTGTCACAATATAAAATGATAATTATCACAATATAAAATGATAATTATCACAATATAAAATGATAATTATCACAATATAAAATGATAATTATCACAATATAAAATGATAATTATCACAATATAAAATGATAATTATCACAATATAAAATGATAATTATCACAATATAAAATGCTAATTGTCACAATATAAAATGCTAAAGCAAAAGCAGGTGAAAAAGGTTCTTGGTTAAAGAGACTAACTGGCAGTAAAACGCATATGATGAAAAAACGACATACCTGCTAATATCCAACAACCTCAACTGAGGAATTCATCAATTAAAAAGGTGTGATTTTAGCAAGTTAAAGAAGCCAATTTGTTATATATATATATATAAAAAAAGCAATTCCACGGTAGATTAAAAACATGATAGATTAAAATAACCTGACTTGTCTCCCTGTGTTTGGTGGTCCGACACGGGACTCGGCGGAGGGAGGGGTCTGTGTGTGTGTTCTAGACCTCTGTTGTATTGAAACAGCAGCCATATGGTCGCAATTTCTGAATGCCAATAACAGACGTTTCTATCTCTCCCTCAAAGAAAGACAGCCTGGAGAATCAGTGGACAATGACAGGGGAGGAGGGGAGTAGAACCTGCAGCGGTACAAACCCCAGAACCTCTGTCCTTACAGCAGATAAAACATTACTGTTGTTGTAAAGAGGTACAGCAGATCTTTGTTGTCATATTTAGTGTTTCGGGGGGTTTTTTTGCGGCTCATGCTCTGTGTGTTCATCTCAGAATCAAAACAAACAAACAAAAAAACCCCCAAAGAAATAAACCCAAACAAAAGTGTGAAATGAAAACAGTACGATATGAGAGTGGACAGAGGTCATGGGTCAGCGTCCTTAGTAAGTGGTGAAGGCAGTGGTTCCCCAGGAGGAAGAACTGCTACAAGGAAGTAAGAGGTCAAATGATGTTGTTCTTTAATCCTCCTCTCCAGACTCCTCCTCTTCCTCCTCTTCTTCTTCTCCTTCTTCCTGCAGGGGCAACACAATGGACCCCGGTCAGTTTCACACTTTTCAACAGAACACTGCTCCTTCTAATGAAGGACAAAAGCTAAAATGGGTTATACTACATTGTCTTATGAGCAACCTTTATGTAAGGCTGGCCTAACAAAATGAAACTGACAAGACATGATTTCATCATATAGTAACATAACACCATAGCAGAGCATCAAGACTTGTTGGAGCATGAAACTACATGAAAGAGACAGACAAATACAAGGTTAGTTCAGATTCCTGAATGAACAGGTTTTGCTACAGGAGTTGAACTCCTTTTGATATACAACATATCACCAGAAAGCACTTCCTGGAAAGCACTCGTTTCCACCCCCCACCCCCCTAACAAAGTGTTGAGTGCATAGTTTTCACAGACTCTCTTAACAAGCTTACACAAGAACACTATAGCGGGTGTTTCCAACTTCAAAAAAGTCTTCCAAGATGACCGACCAGCGACCACCATGGAACAGGGAGAAAACCCCCTCCATCCCTGCCTCCCTCGCTTTTCAGATTGAAATGGATTTTCATTTTCCACATGGCTTCCATTTTATTCGGGGGGAGCCTAACTGACACAATTTATAACCCTCTTCCTTTCCCAGGCTGCGGCTGAGGATGTGTCCCAAATGGCACCCTATTCACCTCATAGGGCCCCCATAGACTCTGGTCTAAAGTAGTACACTATGAAGGGAATAGGATGCCGTTTGGGACCAGAGTCTGAGGCAGTATTCCCATTCAGCAGAGAGAGAGACAGAGAGAGACGAAAGCTTGTCTGCATTACAGGACCCCAACTCCCTCCCTCCCTCCCTCCCTCCCTCCCTCCCTCCCTCCCTCCCTCCCTCCCTCCCTCTCCATTCATTACTTCTGCTGTGAAGGGTCCACTAAACACTACCATGTGACACAGCCAGGAGAACCAATGAGAGTGGACGGAGAGGGAAGGAAGGAAGGAAGAAGGAGGAAGGAGCTAGGAGCTACTGAAGTTTGGACATTTATAAACTATTAGTGATTAACAGGGGGCTAAACTAGAGAGGTGTTAGTGATTAACAGGGGGCTCACTTCCAACCAACTAACTATATATCTACCTGTCTCCTTATTCAAACTACATATCTACCTGTCTCCTCATTCGAACTACATATCTACCTGTCTCCTCATTCAAACTACATATCTACCTGTCTCCTCATTCAAACTACATATCTACCTGTCTCCTCATTCAAACTACATATATACCTGTCTCCTCATTCAAACTACATATCTACCTGTCTCCTCATTCAAACTACATATCTACCTGTCTCCTCATTCAAACTACATATCTACCTGTCACTTCATTCAAACTACATATCTACCTGTCTCCTCATTCAAACTACATATCTACCTGTCTCCTCATTCAAACTACATATCTACCTGTCTCCTCATTCAAACTACATATCTACCTGTCTCCTCATTCAAACTACATATCTACCTGTCTCCTTATTCAAACTACATATCTACCTGTCTCCTCATTCAAACTACATATCTACCTGTCTCCTCATTCAAACTACATATCTACCTGTCTCCTCATTCAAACTACATATCTACCTGTCACTTCATTCAAACTACATATCTACCTGTCTCCTCATTCAAACTACATATCTACCTGTCACTTCATTCAAACTACATATCTACCTGTCTCCTCATTCAAACTACATATATACCTGTCTCCTCATTCGAACTACATATCTACCTGTCTCCTCATTCAAACTACATATCTACCTGTCTCCTCATTCAAACTACATATATACCTGTCTCCTCATTCGAACTACATATCTACCTGTCTCCTCATTCAAACTACATATCTACCTGTCTCCTCATTCAAACTACATATCTACCTGTCTCCTCATTCAAACTACATATCTACCTGTCTCCTCATTCAAACTACATATCTACCTGTCTCCTCATTCAAACTACATATCTACCTGTCTCCTCATTCAAACTACATATCTACCTGTCTCTTCATTCAAACTACATATCTACCTGTCTCCTCATTCAAACTACATATCTACCTGTCTCCTCATTCAAACTACATATCTACCTGTCTCCTCATTCAATCTACATATCTACCTGTCTCCTCATTCAAACTACATATCTACCTGTCTCCTTATTCAAACTACATATCTACCTGTCTCCTCATTCAAACTACATATCTACCTGTCTCCTCATTCAAACTACATATCTACCTGTCTCCTCATTCAAACTACATATCTACCTGTCTCCTCATTCAAACTACATATCTACCCGTCTCCTCATTCAAACTACATATCTACCTGTCACTTCATTCAAACTACATATCTACCTGTCTCTTCATTCAAACTACATATCTACCTGTCTCTTCATTCAAACTACATATCTACCTGTCTCCTCATTCAAACTACATAACTGTCTCCTCATTCAAACTACATATATACCTGTCTCTTCATTCAAACTACATATCTACCTGTCACTTCATTCAAACTACATATCTACCTGTCACTTCATTCAAACTACATATCTACCTGTCACTTCATTCAAACTACATAACTACCTGTCTCCTCATTCAAACTACATAACTGTCTCGTCATTCAAACGACATATCTACCTGTCTCATTCAAACTACATATCTACCTGTCACTTCATTCAAACTACATATCTACCTGTCTCCTCATTGAAATTACATATATACCTGTCTCCTCATTCAAACTACATATATACCTGTCTCCTCATTCTGTCACGTCCTGACCAGTATAGGGGTTATTTGTAGGTTGGTCAGGACGTGGCAGAGGGTATTTGTTTTATGTGGTTCGGGGGTTATGTGTATTGTAGAAGGGTGTTTTATTTATGTATTACTGGGTTTTGGTGTATGTTCTGGGTTTTGTATTCTAGGTTGGTTTTCTAGTTTGTTTATTTCTGTGTGGCTCCCGATCAGGAACAGCTGTACGTCGTTGTTCCTGATTGGGAGTCATATATTAGTTGCGTGTTTTCACCTGGGAATTGTGGGTAGTTATATTTCACACTGCTAGTGATTATTGTAGCCTGTGAAACTGTCACCTGTCGTTCTTTGTTTATTGTTTTGTTTCGTGTTACCTTTATTCATTAAATATAATGATGAACATGCAACCCGCTGCGCCTTGGTCCTCTCTACAATACGACAGCCGTTACACATTCAAACTACATATCTACCTGTCACTTCATTCAAACTACATATCTACATGTCTCTTCATTCAAACTACATATCTACCTGTCACTTCATTCAAACTACATATCTACCTGTCTCCTCATTCAAACTACATATATACCTGTCTCCTTATTCAAACTACATATCTACCTGTCTCCTCATTCAAACTACATATCTACCTGTCACTTCATTCAAACTACATATCTACCTGTCACTTCATTCAAACTACATATATACCTGTCTCCTCATTCAAACTACATATCTACCTGTCACTTCATTCAAACTACATATCTACCTGTCTCCTTATTCAAACTACATATCTACCTGTCTCCTCATTCAAACTACATATCTACCTGTCTCCTCATTCAAACTACATATCTACCTGTCTCCTCATTCAAACTACATATCTACCTGTCTCCTCATTCAAACTACATATCTACCTGTCTCCTTATTCAAACTACATATCTACCTGTCTCCTCATTCAAACTACATATCTACCTGTCTCCTCATTCAAACTACATATCTACCTGTCTCCTCATTCAAACTACATATCTACCTGTCACTTCATTCAAACTACATATCTACCTGTCTCCTCATTCAAACTACATATCTACCTGTCACTTCATTCAAACTACATATCTACCTGTCTCCTCATTCAAACTACATATATACCTGTCTCCTCATTTGAACTACATATCTACCTGTCTCCTCATTCAAACTACATATCTACCTGTCTCCTTATTCAAACTACATATCTACCTGTCTCCTCATTCAAACTACATATCTACCTGTCTCCTCATTCAAACTACATATCTACCTGTCTCCTCATTCAAACTACATATCTACCTGTCTCCTCATTCAAACTACATATCTACCTGTCTCCTTATTCAAACTACATATCTACCTGTCTCCTCATTCAAACTACATATCTACCTGTCTCCTCATTCAAACTACATATCTACCTGTCTCCTCATTCAAACTACATATCTACCTGTCACTTCATTCAAACTACATATCTACCTGTCTCCTCATTCAAACTACATATCTACCTGTCACTTCATTCAAACTACATATCTACCTGTCTCCTCATTCAAACTACATATATACCTGTCTCCTCATTCGAACTACATATCTACCTGTCTCCTCATTCAAACTACATATCTACCTGTCTCCTCATTCAAACTACATATATACCTGTCTCCTCATTCGAACTACATATCTACCTGTCTCCTCATTCAAACTACATATCTACCTGTCTCCTCATTCAAACTACATATCTACCTGTCTCCTCATTCAAACTACATATCTACCTGTCTCCTCATTCAAACTACATATCTACCTGTCTCCTCATTCAAACTACATATCTACCTGTCTCCTCATTCAAACTACATATCTACCTGTCTCTTCATTCAAACTACATATCTACCTGTCTCCTCATTCAAACTACATATCTACCTGTCTCCTCATTCAAACTACATATCTACCTGTCTCCTCATTCAATCTACATATCTACCTGTCTCCTCATTCAAACTACATATCTACCTGTCTCCTTATTCAAACTACATATCTACCTGTCTCCTCATTCAAACTACATATCTACCTGTCTCCTCATTCAAACTACATATCTACCTGTCTCCTCATTCAAACTACATATCTACCTGTCTCCTCATTCAAACTACATATCTACCCGTCTCCTCATTCAAACTACATATCTACCTGTCACTTCATTCAAACTACATATCTACCTGTCTCTTCATTCAAACTACATATCTACCTGTCTCTTCATTCAAACTACATATCTACCTGTCTCCTCATTCAAACTACATAACTGTCTCCTCATTCAAACTACATATATACCTGTCTCTTCATTCAAACTACATATCTACCTGTCACTTCATTCAAACTACATATCTACCTGTCACTTCATTCAAACTACATATCTACCTGTCACTTCATTCAAACTACATAACTACCTGTCTCCTCATTCAAACTACATAACTGTCTCGTCATTCAAACGACATATCTACCTGTCTCATTCAAACTACATATCTACCTGTCACTTCATTCAAACTACATATCTACCTGTCTCCTCATTGAAATTACATATATACCTGTCTCCTCATTCAAACTACATATATACCTGTCTCCTCATTCTGTCACGTCCTGACCAGTATAGGGGTTATTTGTAGGTTGGTCAGGACGTGGCAGAGGGTATTTGTTTTATGTGGTTCGGGGGTTATGTGTATTGTAGAAGGGTGTTTTATTTATGTATTACTGGGTTTTGGTGTATGTTCTGGGTTTTGTATTCTAGGTTGGTTTTCTAGTTTGTTTATTTCTGTGTGGCTCCCGATCAGGAACAGCTGTACGTCGTTGTTCCTGATTGGGAGTCATATATTAGTTGCGTGTTTTCACCTGGGAATTGTGGGTAGTTATATTTCACACTGCTAGTGATTATTGTAGCCTGTGAAACTGTCACCTGTCGTTCTTTGTTTATTGTTTTGTTTCGTGTTACCTTTATTCATTAAATATAATGATGAACATGCAACCCGCTGCGCCTTGGTCCTCTCTACAATACGACAGCCGTTACACATTCAAACTACATATCTACCTGTCACTTCATTCAAACTACATATCTACCTGTCTCTTCATTCAAACTACATATCTACCTGTCACTTCATTCAAACTACATATCTACCTGTCTCCTCATTCAAACTACATATATACCTGTCTCCTTATTCAAACTACATATCTACCTGTCTCCTCATTCAAACTACATATCTACCTGTCACTTCATTCAAACTACATATCTACCTGTCACTTCATTCAAACTACATATATACCTGTCTCCTCATTCAAACTACATATCTACCTGTCACTTCATTCAAACTACATATCTACCTGTCTCCTTATTCAAACTACATATCTACCTGTCTCCTCATTCAAACTACATATCTACCTGTCTCCTTATTCAAACTACATATCTACCTGTCTCCTCATTCAAACTACATATCTACCTGTCTCCTCATTCAAACTACATATCTACCTGTCTCCTCATTCAAACTACATATCTACCTGTCACTTCATTCAAACTACATATCTACCTGTCTCCTCATTCAAACTACATATCTACCTGTCACTTCATTCAAACTACATATCTACCTGTCTCCTCATTCAAACTACATATATACCTGTCTCCTCATTCGAACTACATATCTACCTGTCTCCTCATTCAAACTACATATCTACCTGTCTCCTCATTCAAACTACATATATACCTGTCTCCTCATTCGAACTACATATCTACCTGTCTCCTCATTCAAACTACATATCTACCTGTCTCCTCATTCAAACTACATATCTACCTGTCTCCTCATTCAAACTACATATCTACCTGTCTCCTCATTCAAACTACATATCTACCTGTCTCCTCATTCAAACTACATATCTACCTGTCTCCTCATTCAAACTACATATCTACCTGTCTCTTCATTCAAACTACATATCTACCTGTCTCCTCATTCAAACTACATATCTACCTGTCTCCTCATTCAAACTACATATCTACCTGTCTCCTCATTCAATCTACATATCTACCTGTCTCCTCATTCAAACTACATATCTACCTGTCTCCTTATTCAAACTACATATCTACCTGTCTCCTCATTCAAACTACATATCTACCTGTCTCCTCATTCAAACTACATATCTACCTGTCTCCTCATTCAAACTACATATCTACCTGTCTCCTCATTCAAACTACATATCTACCCGTCTCCTCATTCAAACTACATATCTACCTGTCACTTCATTCAAACTACATATCTACCTGTCTCTTCATTCAAACTACATATCTACCTGTCTCTTCATTCAAACTACATATCTACCTGTCTCCTCATTCAAACTACATAACTGTCTCCTCATTCAAACTACATATATACCTGTCTCTTCATTCAAACTACATATCTACCTGTCACTTCATTCAAACTACATATCTACCTGTCACTTCATTCAAACTACATATCTACCTGTCACTTCATTCAAACTACATAACTACCTGTCTCCTCATTCAAACTACATAACTGTCTCGTCATTCAAACGACATATCTACCTGTCTCCTCATTCAAACTACATAACTGTCTCGTCATTCAAACGACATATCTACCTGTCTCCTCATTCAAACTACATAACTGTCTCCTCATTCAAACTACATATATACCTGTCTCTTCATTCAAACTACATATCTACCTGTCACTTCATTCAAACTACATATCTACCTGTCACTTCATTCAAACTACATATCTACCTGTCACTTCATTCAAACTACATAACTACCTGTCTCCTCATTCAAACTACATAACTGTCTCGTCATTCAAACGACATATCTACCTGTCTCATTCAAACTACATATCTACCTGTCACTTCATTCAAACTACATATCTACCTGTCTCCTCATTGAAATTACATATATACCTGTCTCCTCATTCAAACTACATATATACCTGTCTCCTCATTCTGTCACGTCCTGACCAGTATAGGGGTTATTTGTAGGTTGGTCAGGACGTGGCAGAGGGTATTTGTTTTATGTGGTTCGGGGGTTATGTGTATTGTAGAAGGGTGTTTTATTTATGTATTACTGGGTTTTGGTGTATGTTCTGGGTTTTGTATTCTAGGTTGGTTTTCTAGTTTGTTTATTTCTGTGTGGCTCCCGATCAGGAACAGCTGTACGTCGTTGTTCCTGATTGGGAGTCATATATTAGTTGCGTGTTTTCACCTGGGAATTGTGGGTAGTTATATTTCACACTGCTAGTGATTATTGTAGCCTGTGAAACTGTCACCTGTCGTTCTTTGTTTATTGTTTTGTTTCGTGTTACCTTTATTCATTAAATATAATGATGAACATGCAAACCGCTGCGCCTTGGTCCTCTCTACAATACGACAGCCGTTACACATTCAAACTACATATCTACCTGTCACTTCATTCAAACTACATATCTACCTGTCTCCTCATTCAAACTACATATATACCTGTCTCCTTATTCAAACTACATATCTACCTGTCTCCTCATTCAAACTACATATCTACCTGTCACTTCATTCAAACTACATATCTACCTGTCACTTCATTCAAACTACATATATACCTGTCTCCTCATTCAAACTACATATCTACCTGTCACTTCATTCAAACTACATATCTACCTGTCTCCTTATTCAAACTACATATCTACCTGTCTCCTCATTCAAACTACATATCTACCTGTCTCCTCATTCAAACTACATATCTACCTGTCTCCTCATTCAAACTACATATCTACCTGTCTCCTCATTCAAACTACATATCTACCTGTCTCCTTATTCAAACTACATATCTACCTGTCTCCTCATTCAAACTACATATCTACCTGTCTCCTCATTCAAACTACATATCTACCTGTCTCCTCATTCAAACTACATATCTACCTGTCACTTCATTCAAACTACATATCTACCTGTCTCCTCATTCAAACTACATATCTACCTGTCACTTCATTCAAACTACATATCTACCTGTCTCCTCATTCAAACTACATATATACCTGTCTCCTCATTCGAACTACATATCTACCTGTCTCCTCATTCAAACTACATATCTACCTGTCTCCTCATTCAAACTACATATATACCTGTCTCCTCATTCGAACTACATATCTACCTGTCTCCTCATTCAAACTACATATCTACCTGTCTCCTCATTCAAACTACATATCTACCTGTCTCCTCATTCAAACTACATATCTACCTGTCTCCTCATTCAAACTACATATCTACCTGTCTCCTCATTCAAACTACATATCTACCTGTCTCCTCATTCAAACTACATATCTACCTGTCTCTTCATTCAAACTACATATCTACCTGTCTCCTCATTCAAACTACATATCTACCTGTCTCCTCATTCAAACTACATATCTACCTGTCTCCTCATTCAATCTACATATCTACCTGTCTCCTCATTCAAACTACATATCTACCTGTCTCCTTATTCAAACTACATATCTACCTGTCTCCTCATTCAAACTACATATCTACCTGTCTCCTCATTCAAACTACATATCTACCTGTCTCCTCATTCAAACTACATATCTACCTGTCTCCTCATTCAAACTACATATCTACCCGTCTCCTCATTCAAACTACATATCTACCTGTCACTTCATTCAAACTACATATCTACCTGTCTCTTCATTCAAACTACATATCTACCTGTCTCTTCATTCAAACTACATATCTACCTGTCTCCTCATTCAAACTACATAACTGTCTCCTCATTCAAACTACATATATACCTGTCTCTTCATTCAAACTACATATCTACCTGTCACTTCATTCAAACTACATATCTACCTGTCACTTCATTCAAACTACATATCTACCTGTCACTTCATTCAAACTACATAACTACCTGTCTCCTCATTCAAACTACATAACTGTCTCGTCATTCAAACGACATATCTACCTGTCTCATTCAAACTACATATCTACCTGTCACTTCATTCAAACTACATATCTACCTGTCTCCTCATTGAAATTACATATATACCTGTCTCCTCATTCAAACTACATATATACCTGTCTCCTCATTCTGTCACGTCCTGACCAGTATAGGGGTTATTTGTAGGTTGGTCAGGACGTGGCAGAGGGTATTTGTTTTATGTGGTTCGGGGGTTATGTGTATTGTAGAAGGGTGTTTTATTTATGTATTACTGGGTTTTGGTGTATGTTCTGGGTTTTGTATTCTAGGTTGGTTTTCTAGTTTGTTTATTTCTGTGTGGCTCCCGATCAGGAACAGCTGTACGTCGTTGTTCCTGATTGGGAGTCATATATTAGTTGCGTGTTTTCACCTGGGAATTGTGGGTAGTTATATTTCACACTGCTAGTGATTATTGTAGCCTGTGAAACTGTCACCTGTCGTTCTTTGTTTATTGTTTTGTTTCGTGTTACCTTTATTCATTAAATATAATGATGAACATGCAACCCGCTGCGCCTTGGTCCTCTCTACAATACGACAGCCGTTACACATTCAAACTACATATCTACCTGTCACTTCATTCAAACTACATATCTACCTGTCTCTTCATTCAAACTACATATCTACCTGTCACTTCATTCAAACTACATATCTACCTGTCTCCTCATTCAAACTACATATATACCTGTCTCCTTATTCAAACTACATATCTACCTGTCTCCTCATTCAAACTACATATCTACCTGTCACTTCATTCAAACTACATATCTACCTGTCACTTCATTCAAACTACATATATACCTGTCTCCTCATTCAAACTACATATCTACCTGTCACTTCATTCAAACTACATATCTACCTGTCTCCTTATTCAAACTACATATCTACCTGTCTCCTCATTCAAACTACATATCTACCTGTCTCCTCATTCAAACTACATATCTACCTGTCTCCTCATTCAAACTACATATCTACCTGTCTCCTCATTCAAACTACATATCTACCTGTCTCCTTATTCAAACTACATATCTACCTGTCTCCTCATTCAAACTACATATCTACCTGTCTCCTCATTCAAACTACATATCTACCTGTCTCCTCATTCAAACTACATATCTACCTGTCACTTCATTCAAACTACATATCTACCTGTTTCCTCATTCAAACTACATATCTACCTGTCACTTCATTCAAACTACATATCTACCTGTCTCCTCATTCAAACTACATATATACCTGTCTCCTCATTCGAACTACATATCTACCTGTCTCCTCATTCAAACTACATATCTACCTGTCTCCTCATTCAAACTACATATATACCTGTCTCCTCATTCGAACTACATATCTACCTGTCTCCTCATTCAAACTACATATCTACCTGTCTCCTCATTCAAACTACATATCTACCTGTCTCCTCATTCAAACTACATATCTACCTGTCTCCTCATTCAAACTACATATCTACCTGTCTCCTCATTCAAACTACATATCTACCTGTCTCCTCATTCAAACTACATATCTACCTGTCTCTTCATTCAAACTACATATCTACCTGTCTCCTCATTCAAACTACATATCTACCTGTCTCCTCATTCAAACTACATATCTACCTGTCTCCTCATTCAATCTACATATCTACCTGTCTCCTCATTCAAACTACATATCTACCTGTCTCCTTATTCAAACTACATATCTACCTGTCTCCTCATTCAAACTACATATCTAACTGTCTCCTCATTCAAACTACATATCTACCTGTCTCCTCATTCAAACTACATATCTACCTGTCTCCTCATTCAAACTACATATCTACCCGTCTCCTCATTCAAACTACATATCTACCTGTCACTTCATTCAAACTACATATCTACCTGTCTCTTCATTCAAACTACATATCTACCTGTCTCTTCATTCAAACTACATATCTACCTGTCTCCTCATTCAAACTACATAACTGTCTCCTCATTCAAACTACATATATACCTGTCTCTTCATTCAAACTACATATCTACCTGTCACTTCATTCAAACTACATATCTACCTGTCACTTCATTCAAACTACATATCTACCTGTCACTTCATTCAAACTACATAACTACCTGTCTCCTCATTCAAACTACATAACTGTCTCGTCATTCAAACGACATATCTACCTGTCTCATTCAAACTACATATCTACCTGTCACTTCATTCAAACTACATATCTACCTGTCTCCTCATTGAAATTACATATATACCTGTCTCCTCATTCAAACTACATATATACCTGTCTCCTCATTCTGTCACGTCCTGACCAGTATAGGGGTTATTTGTAGGTTGGTCAGGACGTGGCAGAGGGTATTTGTTTTATGTGGTTCGGGGGTTATGTGTATTGTAGAAGGGTGTTTTATTTATGTATTACTGGGTTTTGGTGTATGTTCTGGGTTTTGTATTCTAGGTTGGTTTTCTAGTTTGTTTATTTCTGTGTGGCTCCCGATCAGGAACAGCTGTACGTCGTTGTTCCTGATTGGGAGTCATATATTAGTTGCGTGTTTTCACCTGGGAATTGTGGGTAGTTATATTTCACACTGCTAGTGATTATTGTAGCCTGTGAAACTGTCACCTGTCGTTCTTTGTTTATTGTTTTGTTTCGTGTTACCTTTATTCATTAAATATAATGATGAACATGCAACCCGCTGCGCCTTGGTCCTCTCTACAATACGACAGCCGTTACACATTCAAACTACATATCTACCTGTCTCCTCATTCAAACTACATATCTACCTGTCTCTTCATTCAAACTACATATATACCTGTCTCCTCATTCAAACTACATATCTACCTGTCTCCTCATTCAAACTACATATCTACCTGTCTCCTCATTCAAACTACATATCTACCTGTCTCCTCATTCAAACTACATATCTACCTGTCTCCTCATTCAAACTACATATCTACCTGTCTCCTCATTCAAACTACATATCTACCTGTCTCCTCATTCAAACTACATATCTACCTGTCTCCTCATTCAAACTACATATCTACCTGTCTCCTCATTCAAACTACATATCTACCTGTCTCCTCATTCAAACTACATATCTACCTGTCTCCTCATTCAAACTACATATCTACCTGTCTCCTCATTCAAACTACATATCTACCTGTCTCTTCATTCAAACTACATATCTACCTGTCTCTTCATTCAAACTACATATCTACCTGTCTCCTCATTCAAACTACATATCTACCTGTCTCCTCATTCAAACTACATATCTACCTGTCTCCTCATTCAAACTACATATCTACCTGCCTCCTCATTCAAACTACATATCTACCTGTCTCCTCATTCAAACTACATATCTACCTGTCTCCTCATTCAAACTACATATCTACCTGTCTCCTCATTCAAACTACATATATACCTGTCTCCTCATTCAAACTACATATCTACCTGTCTCCTCATTCAAACTACATATCTACCTGTCTCCTCATTCAAACTACATATCTACCTGTCTCCTCATTCAAACTACATATCTACCTGTCTCCTCATTCAAACTACATATCTACCTGTCTCTTCATTCAAACTACATATCTACCTGTCTCTTCATTCAAACTACATATCTACCTGTCTCCTCATTCAAACTACATATCTACCTGTCTCCTCATTCAAACTACATATCTACCTGTCTCCTCATTCAAACTACATATCTACCTGTCTCCTCATTCAAACTACATATCTACCCGTCTCCTCATTCAAACTACATATCTACCTGTCACTTCATTCAAACTACATATCTACCTGTCTCTTCATTCAAACTACATATCTACCTGTCTCTTCATTCAAACTACATATCTACCTGTCTCCTCATTCAAACTACATAACTGTCTCCTCATTCAAACTACATATATACCTGTCTCTTCATTCAAACTACATATCTACCTGTCACTTCATTCAAACTACATATCTACCTGTCACTTCATTCAAACTACATATCTACCTGTCACTTCATTCAAACTACATAACTACCTGTCTCCTCATTCAAACTACATAACTGTCTCGTCATTCAAACGACATATCTACCTGTCTCATTCAAACTACATATCTACCTGTCACTTCATTCAAACTACATATCTACCTGTCTCCTCATTGAAATTACATATATACCTGTCTCCTCATTCAAACTACATATATACCTGTCTCCTCATTCTGTCACGTCCTGACCAGTATAGGGGTTATTTGTAGGTTGGTCAGGACGTGGCAGAGGGTATTTGTTTTATGTGGTTCGGGGGTTATGTGTATTGTAGAAGGGTGTTTTATTTATGTATTACTGGGTTTTGGTGTATGTTCTGGGTTTTGTATTCTAGGTTGGTTTTCTAGTTTGTTTATTTCTGTGTGGCTCCCGATCAGGAACAGCTGTACGTCGTTGTTCCTGATTGGGAGTCATATATTAGTTGCGTGTTTTCACCTGGGAATTGTGGGTAGTTATATTTCACACTGCTAGTGATTATTGTAGCCTGTGAAACTGTCACCTGTCGTTCTTTGTTTATTGTTTTGTTTCGTGTTACCTTTATTCATTAAATATAATGATGAACATGCAACCCGCTGCGCCTTGGTCCTCTCTACAATACGACAGCCGTTACACATTCAAACTACATATCTACCTGTCTCCTCATTCAAACTACATATCTACCTGTCTCTTCATTCAAACTACATATATACCTGTCTCCTCATTCAAACTACATATCTACCTGTCTCCTCATTCAAACTACATATCTACCTGTCTCCTCATTCAAACTACATATCTACCTGTCTCCTCATTCAAACTACATATCTACCTGTCTCCTCATTCAAACTACATATCTACCTGTCTCCTCATTCAAACTACATATCTACCTGTCTCCTCATTCAAACTACATATCTACCTGTCTCCTCATTCAAACTACATATCTACCTGTCTCCTCATTCAAACTACATATCTACCTGTCTCCTCATTCAAACTACATATCTACCTGTCTCCTCATTCAAACTACATATCTACCTGTCTCCTCATTCAAACTACATATCTACCTGTCTCTTCATTCAAACTACATATCTACCTGTCTCTTCATTCAAACTACATATCTACCTGTCTCCTCATTCAAACTACATATCTACCTGTCTCCTCATTCAAACTACATATCTACCTGTCTCCTCATTCAAACTACATATCTACCTGCCTCCTCATTCAAACTACATATCTACCTGTCTCCTCATTCAAACTACATATCTACCTGTCTCCTCATTCAAACTACATATCTACCTGTCTCCTCATTCAAACTACATATATACCTGTCTCCTCATTCAAACTACATATCTACCTGTCTCCTCATTCAAACTACATATCTACCTGTCTCCTCATTCAAACTACATATCTACCTGTCTCCTCATTCAAACTACATATCTACCTGTCTCCTCATTCAAACTACATATCTACCTGTCTCTTCATTCAAACTACATATCTACCTGTCTCTTCATTCAAACTACATATCTACCTGTCTCCTCATTCAAACTACATATCTACCTGTCTCCTCATTCAAACTACATATCTACCTGTCTCCTCATTCAAACTACATATCTACCTGTCTCCTCATTCAAACTACATATCTACCCGTCTCCTCATTCAAACTACATATCTACCTGTCACTTCATTCAAACTACATATCTACCTGTCTCTTCATTCAAACTACATATCTACCTGTCTCTTCATTCAAACTACATATCTACCTGTCTCCTCATTCAAACTACATAACTGTCTCCTCATTCAAACTACATATATACCTGTCTCTTCATTCAAACTACATATCTACCTGTCACTTCATTCAAACTACATATCTACCTGTCACTTCATTCAAACTACATATCTACCTGTCACTTCATTCAAACTACATAACTACCTGTCTCCTCATTCAAACTACATAACTGTCTCGTCATTCAAACGACATATCTACCTGTCTCATTCAAACTACATATCTACCTGTCACTTCATTCAAACTACATATCTACCTGTCTCCTCATTGAAATTACATATATACCTGTCTCCTCATTCAAACTACATATATACCTGTCTCCTCATTCTGTCACGTCCTGACCAGTATAGGGGTTATTTGTAGGTTGGTCAGGACGTGGCAGAGGGTATTTGTTTTATGTGGTTCGGGGGTTATGTGTATTGTAGAAGGGTGTTTTATTTATGTATTACTGGGTTTTGGTGTATGTTCTGGGTTTTGTATTCTAGGTTGGTTTTCTAGTTTGTTTATTTCTGTGTGGCTCCCGATCAGGAACAGCTGTACGTCGTTGTTCCTGATTGGGAGTCATATATTAGTTGCGTGTTTTCACCTGGGAATTGTGGGTAGTTATATTTCACACTGCTAGTGATTATTGTAGCCTGTGAAACTGTCACCTGTCGTTCTTTGTTTATTGTTTTGTTTCGTGTTACCTTTATTCATTAAATATAATGATGAACATGCAACCCGCTGCGCCTTGGTCCTCTCTACAATACGACAGCCGTTACACATTCAAACTACATATCTACCTGTCTCCTCATTCAAACTACATATCTACCTGTCTCTTCATTCAAACTACATATATACCTGTCTCCTCATTCAAACTACATATCTACCTGTCTCCTCATTCAAACTACATATCTACCTGTCTCCTCATTCAAACTACATATCTACCTGTCTCCTCATTCAAACTACATATCTACCTGTCTCCTCATTCAAACTACATATCTACCTGTCTCCTCATTCAAACTACATATCTACCTGTCTCCTCATTCAAACTACATATCTACCTGTCTCCTCATTCAAACTACATATCTACCTGTCTCCTCATTCAAACTACATATCTACCTGTCTCCTCATTCAAACTACATATCTACCTGTCTCCTCATTCAAACTACATATCTACCTGTCTCCTCATTCAAACTACATATCTACCTGTCTCTTCATTCAAACTACATATCTACCTGTCTCTTCATTCAAACTACATATCTACCTGTCTCCTCATTCAAACTACATATCTACCTGTCTCCTCATTCAAACTACATATCTACCTGTCTCCTCATTCAAACTACATATCTACCTGCCTCCTCATTCAAACTACATATCTACCTGTCTCCTCATTCAAACTACATATCTACCTGTCTCCTCATTCAAACTACATATCTACCTGTCTCCTCATTCAAACTACATATATACCTGTCTCCTCATTCAAACTACATATCTACCTGTCTCCTCATTCAAACTACATATCTACCTGTCTCCTCATTCAAACTACATATCTACCTGTCTCCTCATTCAAACTACATATCTACCTGTCTCCTCATTCAAACTACATATCTACCTGTCTCTTCATTCAAACTACATATCTACCTGTCTCTTCATTCAAACTACATATCTACCTGTCTCCTCATTCAAACTACATATCTACCTGTCTCCTCATTCAAACTACATATCTACCTGTCTCCTCATTCAAACTACATATCTACCTGTCACTTCATTCAAACTACATATCTACCTGTCTCCTCATTCAAACTACATATCTACCTGTCACTTCATTCAAACTACATATCTACCTGTCACTTCATTCAAACTACATATCTACCTGTCTCCTCATTCAAACTACATATCTACCTGTCTCCTCATTCAAACTAAATATCTACCTGTTACTTCATTCAAACTACATATCTACCTGTCACTTCATTCAAACTACATATCTACCTGTCACTTCATTCAAACTACATATCTACCTGTCACTTCATTCAAACTACATATCTACCTGTCTCCTCATTCAAACTACATATCTACCTGTCACTTCATTCAAACTACATATCTACCTGTCACTTCATTCAAACTACATATCTACCTGTCTCCTCATTCAAACTACATATCTACCTGTCACTTCATTCAAACTACATATCTACCTGTCTCCTCATTCAAACTACATATCTACCTGTCTCCTCATTCAAACTACATATCTACCTGTCTCCTCATTCAAACTACATATCTACCTGTCTCCTCATTCAAACTACATATCTACCTGTCACTTCATTCAAACTACATATCTACCTGTCTCCTCATTCAAACTACATATCTACCTGTCACTTCATTCAAACTACATATCTACCTGTCACTTCATTCAAACTACATATCTACCTGTCTCCTCATTCAAACTACATATCTACCTGTCTCGTCATTCAAACTACATATCTACCTGTCTCCTCATTCAAACTACATATCTACCTGTCTCCTCATTCAAACTACATATCTACCTGTCTCCTCATTCAAACTACATATCTACCTGTCTCCTTATTCAAACTACATATCTACCTGTCACTTCATTCAAACTACATATCTACCTGTCTCCTCATTCAAACTACATATCTACCTGTCTCCTCATTCAAACTACATATCTACCTGTCACTTCATTCAAACTACATATCTACCTGTCTCCTCATTCAATCTACATATCTACCTGTCTCCTCATTCAAACTACAAATCAATGACTTCATTTGGAGGAGAAAAGGAAAATGCAGTAACCAGGCAGATAGGTTCATCTTGGGTGTTCCCTTGCTTCTTCCCCATGGGGGGGAACTCTCTTCATAACACAACACACCCCTGGATAAACATTTATCTAACGTTTCCAAAGCGACTCAAACCCAAGTCTGTCGGACAGTCATTGCGGTTTGTTTTGACTAATAAAAGCTGACCGTACACAAAGACAGACTACACCAAATGACATCTCCACCTGGGAGGGGATTTACAGTGTGTGTGTGTGTGTGTGTGTGTGTGTGTGTGTGTGTGTGTGTGTGTGTGTGTGTGTGTGTGTGTGGGGCAGGGATAGAAGTGGAGAAGACCGGGAGATTCCTCACAAAGCACATGATCATTTGTGATGGCTCTAACATCTCCTCACACACTCAGGGTCTTAGCTAGTCTCCAGGCCATCACCCCACCACACACACACACACACACACACACACACACACACACACACACACACACACACACACACACACACACACACACACACACACACACACACACACACACACACACACACACACACAAATACCTACGGTACAGTACTGTAACCCCTCACTCACCCAAATACCTTCAGTACTGTAACCCCTCACTCACCCAAATACCTTCAGTACTGTAACCCCTCACTCACCCAAATACCTTCAGTACTGTAACCCCTCACTCACCCCAAATACCTTCAGTACTGTAACCCCTCACTCACCCCAAATACCTTCAGTACAGTAACCCCTCACTCACCCCAAATACCTTCAGTACAGTAACCCCTCACTCACCCCAAATACCTTCAGTACTGTAACCCCTCACTCACCCCAAATACCTTCAGTACTGTAACCCCTCACTCACCCCAAATACCTTCAGTACTGTAACCCCTCACTCACCCCAAATACCTTCAGTACTGTAACCCCTCACTCACCCAAATACCTTCAGTACTGTAACCCCTCACTCACCCAAATACCTTCAGTACTGTAACCCCTCACTCACCCCAAATACCTTCAGTACAGTACTGTAACCCCTCACTCACCCAAATACCTTCAGTACTGTAACCCCTCACTCACCCAAATACCTTCAGTACTGTAACCCCTCACTCACCCCAAATACCTTCAGTACAGTAACCCCTCACTCACCCCAAATACCTTCAGTACAGTAACCCCTCACTCACCCCAAATACCTTCAGTACTGTAACCCCTCACTCACCCCAAATACCTTCAGTACTGTAACCCCTCACTCACCCCAAATACCTTCAGTACTGTAACCCCTCACTCACCCCAAATACCTTCAGTACTGTAACCCCTCACTCACCCAAATACCTTCAGTACTGTAACCCCTCACTCACCCAAATACCTTCAGTACTGTAACCCCTCACTCACCCCAAATACCTTCAGTACAGTACTGTAACCCCTCACTCACCCAAATACCTTCAGTACTGTAACCCCTCACTCACCCAAATACCTTCAGTACTGTAACCCCTCACTCACCCCAAATACCTTCAGTATTGTAACCCCTCACTCACCCCAAATACCTTCAGTACTGTAACCCCTCACTCACCCCAAATACCTTCAGTACTGTAACCCCTCACTCACCCAAATACCTTCAGTACTGTAACCCCTCACTCACCCCAAATACCTTCAGTACTGTAACCCCTCACTCACCCCAAATACCTTCAGTACTGTAACCCCTCACTCACCCCAAATACCTTCAGTACTGTAACCCCTCACTCACCCCAAATACCTTCAGTACTGTAACCCCTCACTCACCCCAAATACCTTCAGTACAGTACTGTAACCCCTCACTCACCCAAATACCTTCAGTACTGTACTGTAACCCTTCACTCACCCAAATACCTTCAGTACTGTAACCCCTCACTCACCCCAAATACCTTCAGTACTGTAACCCCTCACTCACCCCAAATACCTTCAGTACTGTAACCCCTCACTCACCCCAAATACCTTCAGTACTGTACTGTAACCCCTCACTCACCCCAAATACCTTCAGTACAGTAACCCCTCACTCACCCCAAATACCTTCAGTACTGTAACCCCTCACTCACCCCAAATACCTTCAGTACAGTAACCCCTCACTCACCCCAAATACCTTCAGTACTGTAACCCCTCACTCACCCCAAATACCTTCAGTACTGTACTGTAACCCCTCACTCACCCCAAATACCTTCAGTACAGTAACCCCTCACTCACCCCAAATACCTTCAGTACAGTACTGCTTATCTTTCCTGATAGCTTCTCTTTTCTCTCCTGCTCTCCACAACAAGCCAACAAAACACCAAGGTTCACCTTTGCATCGATCCTGATTAGTCTCCCAGCCCCTGCCGCTGAAAAACATCCCCACAGCATGATACTGCCACCACCATGCTTCACCGTAGGGATGGTGTCAAGTTTCTTTCAGACGTGACACTTGGCATTCAGGCCAAAGAGTTCAATCTTGGTTTCATCAGACCAGAGAATCTTGTTTCTCATGGTCTGAGAGTCCTTTAGGTGCCTTTTGGCAAACGCCAAGCGGGCTGTCATGTGCCTTTTACTGAGGAGTGGCTTCCAGCTGGCCACTCTAGCATAAAGGCCTGATTGGTGGAGTGCTGCAGAGATGGTTGTCCTTCTGGAAGGTTCCCCCATCTCCTCAAAGGAACTCTGGAGCTCTGTCAGAGTGACCATAGGGTTCTTGGTCACCTCCCTGACCAAGGCCCTTCTCCCCCGATTGCTCAGTTTGGCAGGGTGGCCAGCTCTAGGAAGAGTCTTGGTGGTTCCAAACTTCTTTAATTTAAGAATGATGGAGGCCACTGTGTTCTTGGGGACCTTCAATGATGCAGAAATTTTTTGGTACCCTTCCCCAGATCTGTGCCTCGACACAATCCTGTCTCGGAGCTCTACAGACAATTCCTTCGACCTCATGGCTTGGTTTTTGCTCTGACATGTACTGTCAACTGTGGGGACCTTATATATATAGGTGTGTGCCTTTCCAAATCATGTCCAATCAATAGAATTTACCACAGGTGGACTCCAATCAAGTTATAGAAACATCTGAAGGATGATCAATGGAAACAGGATGCAACTGAGCTCAATTTACAGTCTCATAGCAAAGGGTCTGAATATTTATGTAAATAAGGTATTTTTATTTCTTATTTTTTTATATACATTTGCTTTCTAAAAACCTGTTTTCACTTCGTCATTATGGGGATTTGTGATGTCATTATGGGGTATTGTGATGTCATTATAGGGTATTGTGATGTCATTATGGGGTATTGTGTGTAGATTGATGAGGAAAAACATTAATTTAATCAATTTTAGAATATGACTGTAATGTAACAAAATGTGGAAAAAGTCAAGGGGTCTGGAATACTTTTCCAAATGCACTGTACGTGTGCTTATGTGTAGGTTTAGTTGCCTAGACTGAGAGGTCCTTGTGTACAATAGGGATGCATCCCAAAATAGCACCCTATTCCCTTTATAGTGCACTACTTTTGACCAGGGCCCTATGGGGGAATAGGGTGCCATTTGGGACGTGACCTAGGTGAGACAAGGATTGGAAGCAACAACATACATGATAAGAGCTGTGATGACTAGAGGACAACTGTTCTCAGTGCTGATGGGTGGACAGACAGACGACAGACAGACAGACAGACAGACAGACAGACAGACAGACAGACAGACAGACAGACAGACAGACAGACAGACAGACAGACAGACAGACAGACAGACAGACAGACAGACAGACAGACAGACAGACAGACAGACAGACAGACAGACAGACAGACAGACAGGTGGTGGCGGGGGTATTAGGATACAACCCACTGGGCATAGATGTCAATTCAACATCTATTCCGTGTTAGTTTAACGTCATTTCATTGAAATGATGTGGAAACAACGTTGATTCAACCAGGCGTGTGCCCAGTGAGAATCCTTCATGTCACATACCTGAGCTGGCTTTTGGACCACCTGCTTTGGCTGCAAGGAGGAAAGAGAGAGAGAGAAGTAGGTTAAAATTCAGCCTGGATCAATGATTTCAAGAGAACATCATACCTGCCTGTTTAATACACTTGGAAAGTGGAGACGTCGTAGAAAGTAAAACATTACTGAAGACACTCTGCTGTTTTTGGAGACGGAGTCGCGTTTGCTAGCGAAGAGATTTGCGGTGATTTATTAACAAACAATAAGTGAATTGTTTCGTTTCATTTAGACAAGTTGCTTAGCCTAGCTAGCTAAAACGGATTAAAGTTGGTTAGAAACCCTTTAAACTATTTTGCTAGCAACCATAATGCTGGAGGAAGAGGAGGGGGGGATGAATAACAAAGCTCAGATTGTGTCTCCTAGGACAGGAAGTATCTGTAAGACCAGGACTGGATAGGAAGTATCTGTAAGACCAGGACTGGATAGGAAGTATCTGTAAGACCAGGGCTGGACAGGAAGTATCTGTAAGACCAGGACTGGACAGGAAGTATCTGTAAGACCAGGGCTGGACAGGAAGTATCTGTAAGACCAGGACTGGACAGGAAGTATCTGTAAGACCAGGACTGGACAGGAAGTATCTGTAAGACCAGGGCTGGACAGGAAGTATCTGTAAGACCGGGACTGCACAGGAAGTATCTGTAAGCAAAGCACACACACACACACACACACACACACACACACACACACACACACACACACACACACACACACACACACACACACACACACACACACACACACACACACACACACACACACACACACACACACACACACACACACATTCCATGCCCCCCTGGATGGGGATGGTTGTGAACAGCTGGTGAGTTCTGTGCCAGCTCTGTGCTGGATGCCAGCGGACGGTGTATGTATATGTGTGTGTGTGTCTAATAGTAACACAGTAAACGTCAACACCGGATGGGGTCGGGACGAGGCACTCCAACACTGGCCATAAAGGAACATTGGAAAGACGATGCTTCCACATTCTAATGGAACTGGAACTACACTAACAGGATACACCCGCGGGACCCTATTCCCTATGTAGTGCACTACTTTTGTTGTGCACATTATAGGGAATAGGGTGCAGTGTGGGAAGCAAGCCATAGGATACAGATATTATAACAAGCAGACACTGAAATGGCACCCTATTCCCTATATACTGCACTACTTTTGACCAGAGCTGGTGTGTCACAAATTCCACCCTATTCCCTATATAGTGCAGTTTTTTATTTATTTGTTTATTTAACCTGTATTTAACTAGGCAAGGCAGTTAAGAACAAATTCTTATTTACAATGGCGGCCTACCCCGAGCCAAACCCTAACGACGCTGGGCCAAAGACTCCCAATCACGGCCGGTTGTGATACAGCCTGGAATTGAACCAGGGTCTGTAGTGACGCCTCTAGCACTGAGATGCAGTTCCTTAGACCGCTGCTTTTGACCAGAGCTGTTGTGTCCAGATTCCACCCTATTCCCTATATAGTGCACTACTTTTGACCAGAGCTGTTGTGTCCAGATTCCACCCTATTCCCTATATAGTGCAGTACTTCTGACCAGAGCTGTTGTGTCCAGATTCCACCCTATTCCCTATATAGCGCAGTACTTCTGACCAGAGCTGTTGTGTCCAGATTCCACCCTATTCCCTATATAGTGCAGTACTTCTGACCAGAGCTGTTGTGTCCAGATTCCACCCTATTCCCTATATAGTGCAGTACTTCTGACCAGAGCTGTTGTGTCCAGATTCCACCCTATTCCCTATATAGTGCAGTACTTCTGACCAGAGCTGTTGTGTCCAGATTCCACCCTATTCCCTATATAGTGCAGTACTTCTGACCAGAGCTGTTGTGTCCAGATTCCACCCTATTCCCTATATAGTGCAGTACTTCTGACCAGAGCTGTTGTGTCCAGATTCCACCCTATTCCCTATATAGTGCAGTACTTCTGACCAGAGCATCAAGTGGATCTGTCTAAACCGTCTGGTAGCTTCTTTAGAGAGGTTATAACGTCAGACAAATGAATTCATTTAATACCTAGATGGTGATGCTTGCCATCCACCCCCGCCTCTGTTAACTATAAAACCCTTTTAAATACGTCACAGGAAACAACCCACTCACTGATGCTGCTGCAGCAACAATAAACTGACCTTTCAACAACAAAAACTTTACAATCCAGATATTCAGACTTCATCTTTCAGTCACTGGCTGCTGCTTCCAAAATGGCACCCTGATCCCTTTATAGTGCACTCCTTTTGACCAGGGCCTATGGGGAAATAGGATACCATTTACCACTGAATATTCCTGCAGGTTCTTTAACAACAGCAGCACAAAGCTCAGTCTGAAGGACGACGTGATGACGGAAAACATTCCAACTGTATTTATTAAAACGTGACGCAAACTTTTACGGAGTTGCTTGACAGAACACAAAGATCAGATGATTCATTGACTGGGTAGAATAACGGACTTCTCAGTACAGGGTTAGTTTAGGTTTGAGTCATATCATTAAATCAACTTAGAAAACAGTTCACAACAACAACATTCATTATCTATAGGAGGTAGTTATACCCTGCCTTCCAAAGTTAAAGGTACGACCTTCATTCTCCATCATAGTGCATCTAGGATGAAACATTCCACAATATGCCAGAGTTGTAACCATATTCCTTTAAGCACAGAAGTCTCTCTCTCCCTCTCTCTCCCCCTCTGTCTGTCTGTCTGTCTCTCTCTCTCTGTGAAGCCCCCTCTTCATCCTCTCTCCCTTTAGCCCAAATCGGAGCCCCTCTCCTTTTATCACAAAGGGGAAATCACAGCATTGTCTTTCACAAGGCCTGGTCTTTGAAGTAGTCTCAGCCTGACACTCACCATGAATCATGCTTAGACAGACAGCCAGACAGCCAGCCAGACAGACAGTCAGCCAGCCTGACACTCACCATGAATCATGCTTAGACAGACAGCCAGACAGCCAGCCAGACAGACAGTCAGCCAGCCTGACACTCACCATGAATCATGCTTAGACAGACAGCCAGCCAGCCAGCCAGCCTGCCAGACAGACAGCCAGTCAGCCAGCCAGCCAGCCAGCCAGCCAGCCTGCCAGCCAGTCAGACAGAAAGACACCACACACGCTCAAGGAGTGTGTGGTGGAGCGACACAGTAACCTAAAGGTATGATGCTCAGTTCCCTCATTCATAGGTAACTATTCCCTCATTCATAGGTAACTATTCTCTCATTCATAGGTAACTATTCTCTCATTCATAGGTAACTATTCTCTCATTCATAGGTAACTATTCTCTCATTCATAGGTAACTATTCTCTCATTCATAGGTAACTATTCTCTCATTCATAGGTAACTATTCTCTCATTCATAGGTAACTATTCCCTCATTCATAGGTAACTATTCTCTCATTCATAGGTAACTATACCCTCATTCATAGGTAACTATTCTCTCATTCATAGGTAACTATTCTCTCATTCATAGGTAACTATTCCCTCATTCATAGGTAACTATTCCCTCATTCATAGGTAACTATTCTCTCTCTCATTCATAGATAACTATTCTCTCATTCATAGGTAACTATTCCCTCATTCATAGGTAACTATTCTCTCATTCATAGGTAACTATTCTCTCTCTCATTCATAGATAACTATTCTCTCATTCATAGGTAACTATTCCCTCATTCATAGGTAACTATTCTCTCATTCATAGGTAACTATTCTCTCATTCATAGGTAACTATTCTCTCATTCATAGGTAACTATTCTCTCATTCATAGGTAACTATTATCTCTCTCAATTCAATTCAAGTGGTTTACTGGCATGGGAAACATATGTTAACATTGCCAAAGCAAGTGAAGTAGATAATATACAAAAGTGAAATAAACAATAAAAATGAACAGTAAACATTACACTCACAGAAGTTCCAAAATAATAAAGACATTTCAAATGTCATATTATGTATATATACAGTGTTGTAACGACGTACAAATGGTTAAAGTACAAAAGGGAAAATAAATCAACATAAATATGGGTTGTATTTACAATGGTGTTTGTTCTTCACGGGTTGCGCTTTTCTTGTGGCAACAGGTCACAAATCTTGCTGCTGTGATGGCACACTGTGGTATTTCACCCAATAGATATGGGAGTTTATCAAAATCGGGTTTGTTTTTCGAATTATTTGTGGATCTGTGTAATCTGAGGGAAATATGTGTCGCTATTATGATCATACATTGGGCAGGATGTTAGGAAGTGCAGCTCAGTTTCCACCTCATTTTGTGGGCAGTGTGCACATAGCCTGTCTTCTCTTGAGAGCCAGGTCTGCCTACGGCGGCCTTTCTCAATAGCAAGGCTATGCTCACTGAGTCTGTACATAGTCAAAGCTTTCCTTAAGTTTGGGTCAGTCACAGTGGTCAGGTATTCTGCCACTGTGTACTCTCTGTTTAGGGCCAAATAGCATTCTAGTTTGCTCTGTTTATTTGTTACTTCTTTCCAATGTGTCAAGTAATTATCTTTTTGTTTTCTCATGATTTGGTTGGGTCTAATTGTGCTGCTGTCCTGGGGCTCTGTGGGGTGTGTTTGTGTTTGTGAACAGAGCCCCAGGACCAGCTTGCTTAGGGGACTCTTCTCCAGGTTCATCTCTCTGTAGGTGATGGCTTTGTAATGGAAGGTTTGGGAATCGCTTCCTTTTAGGTGGTTGCAGAATTTAATGGCTCTTTTCTGGATTTTGATAATTAGTGGGTATCGGCCTAATTCTGCTCTGCATGCATTATTTGGTGTTTTACGTTGTACACTGAGGATATTTTGTCAGATTTCTGCATGCAGAGTCTCAATTTGGTATTTGTCCCATTTTGTGAATTCTTGGTTGGTGAGCGGACCCCAGACCTCACAACCATAAAGGGAAATGGGTTCTATAACTGATTAAAGTATTTTTAGCCAGATCCTAATTGGTATGTTGAATTTTATGTTCCTTTTGATGGCATAGAAGGCCCTTCTTGCCTTGTCTCTCAGCTCGTTCACAGCTTTGTGGAAGTTACCTGTGGCGCTGATGTTTAGGCTGAGGTATGTATAGTTTTTTGTGTGCTCTAGGGCAACAGTATCTAGATGGAATTTGTATTTGTGGTCCTGGCGACTGGACCTTTTTTGGAACACCATTATTTTGGTCTTACTGAGATTTACTGTCAGGGCCCAGGTCTGACAGAAGCTGTGCAGAAGATCTAGGTGCTGCTGTAGGCCCTCCTTGGTTGGTGACAGAGGCACCAGATCATCAGCAAACAGTAGACATTTGACTTCAGATTCTAGTAGGGTGAGGCTGGGTGCTGCAGACCTTTCTAGTGCCCTCGCCAATTGGTTGATATATATGTTGGTGGGTGGGGCTCCAGCTGCATCCCTGTCTCACCCCACGGCCCTGTCTCACCCCACGGCCCTGTCTCACCCAACGGCCCTGTGGAATGAAATGTGTTTGTTTTTGCCATTTTTAACTGTCAACTTGTTGTTTGCGTACATGGATTTTATAATGTTGTATGTTTTTCCCCCCAACACCTCTTTCCATCAATTTGTACAGCAGACCCTCATGGCAAATTGAGTCAAAAGCTTTTTTTTTTATCAACAAAGCCTGAGAAGACTTTGCCTTTGTCTTGGTTTGTTTGTTTTGTCAATTAGGGTGTGCAGGGTGAATACGTGGTCTGTCGTACGGTAATTTGGTAAAAAGCCAATTTGCTCAGTACATTGTTTTCACTGAGGAAATGTATGAGTCTGATGTTAATGATAATGCAGAGGATTTTCCCAAGGTTGCTGTTGACCCATATCCCACGGTAGTTATTGGGGTCAAATTTGTCTCCACTTTTGTGGATTGGTGGTGATCAGTCCTTGGTTCTAAATATTGGAGAAGATGCCAGCGCTGAGTTTAAGTATAGCCAATTGGAATTCAAGTCTGTATATTTTATCATTTCATTTAGGATACCATCAACACCACAGCCCTTTTTGGGGTTGGAGGGTTTGTATTTTGTCCTGTAGTTCATTCACTGTAATTGGAGAATCCAGTGGGTTCCGGTAGTCTTTTTAATAGTTCATTCTAACATTTGTATTTGATCATGTATATGTTTTTGCTGTTTATTCTTTGTTACAGAGCCAAAAAGATTAGAGAAGTGGTTTATCCATACATCTCTGTTTTGGATAGATAATTCTTCATGTTGTTTGTTTAGAGTTTACCACTTTTCCCGTTAGATTCTAGGGAGTCTTCAATTACGTTGATTTCTGACGTGCTGTTCCTTCTTTTTCCATAGTGTATTTCTGTATTGTTTTAGTGATTCACCATTCTTAGGTTTTTGCATTCTTCACCAAACCATTTTTCATTGTTGTTAATTTTCTTAGGGTTTCTGCTTGACATTTTTAGATTTTATAGAGAAGCTGAAAGGTAAAATATACCATTTAGGCTTTCTACTGCCATGTTTACAACTTCACTATTACAGTGAAATGTTTTGTCCAGGAAGTTTTTGGTAGATTTTTAAGCTACTTTCCTTCCATCTATATCATTTCTTAATATTATTCAGTTCCTTTGGCTTTAATGCCTCACGATTGAGTATTGCTCTGTTCAAGTAGACTGATTTTGCTGTGGTCTGAGAGAGGTGTTAGTGGGCTGACAGTGAACGCTCTGAGAGACTCTGGGTTGAGGTCAGTGATAAAGTAGTCTGCAGTACTACCGCCAAGAGATTAGCTGTAGGTGTACCTACCATAGTCCCCTCGAAGCCTACCATTGACTATGGACAGACCCAGTGTGTGACAGACCTGCCCGAGTTGTGGCCCATTTTTGTTGGTTGTTTTGTCAAAGTTGTGTCTAGGGCGGCATATTGGGGAGGGAATACTATCCGCTGCAGGTAGGTGTTTGTCCCCCTGTGTGCTGAGAGTGTCAGGTTCTTGTCCGGTTCTGGCATTTAGGTCACCATAGACTAGTACATGTCCCTGGGCCTGAAAATGGTTCATCTCCCCCTCTTGGACGGAAAAGCAGTCTTCATTAAACTATGGGGATTCTATTGGGGGAATATATGGTAGCACACATGAGGAAATGTTTCTTTATTGAGATAATTTCCTCGTACATTTTTAGCCAGATGTAAAACGTTCCTATTTTGACTAATTTCATAGAGTGGGTTAGGTCTGCTCTATACCAAATTAGCATACCCCTTGAGTCTCTTCCCTGTTTTACTCCTGGTAGTTTGAGACTACCAGCTCTCTGTAACCTAGAGGGCAACCAGTCGGTCCATCTCCTCCATGTTTCTTGTAGGATGACAATGTCTGTATTTCCAATGTCTTTGATGAAGTCTGGGTTTCTGCTCTTTAGGCAAAAAGCAGATGACCTCCGACCAGTACTTTCTGAAAGAATTCAGACCCCTTGACTTTTTCCACATGTTGTTACTTTACAGCCATATTCTTTTTTTTTAAATGTCCCACATCAATCTACACACAATACCCCATAATGACAAAGCAGAAAACAGGTTTTGGCAATTTTTGCAAATATATTCAAAATAAAAAAACTGAAATATCACATGTTGTTGAATCAATTTTGGCAGCGATTACAACCTTGAGTCTTCTTGGGTATGATGCTACAAGCTTGGCATACCTGTATTTGGTGAGTTTCTCCCATTCTTCTCTGCAGATCCTCTCAAGCTCTGTCAGGTTGGATGGGGAGCGTCGCTGCACAGCTATTTTCAGGTCTCTCCAGAGATGTTTGATTGGGTTCAAGTACGGGCTCTGGCTGGGCCACTCAGGGACATTCAGAGACTTGTCCTGAAACCACTCCTGCGTTGTCTTGGCTGTGTGCTTAGGGTTGTTGTCCTGTTGGAAGGTGAACCTTCATCTGAGGTCCTGAGCGCTCTGGAGAAGGTTTTCATCAAGGATCTCTATGTACTTTGCTCAGTTCATCTTTCCCTTGATCCTGACTAGTCTCCCAGTATATGCCCGATGAAAAACCTCCCCAAAGCATGATGCTGCCACCACCATGCTTCACCGTAGGGATGGTGCCAGGTTTCCTCCAGACGTGATGCTTGGCATTCAGGCCAAAGAATTGAATCTTGGTTTCATCAGACCAGAGAATCTTGTTTCTCATAGTCAGAGTCCTTTAGGTGCCTTTTGGCAAACTCCATGCGGGCCACCATGTGCCTTTTACTGAGGAGTGGCTTCCGTCTGGCCAATCTACCATAAAGGCCTGATTAGTGGAGTGCTGCAGAGATGGTTGTCCTTCTGGAAGGTTCTCCCATCTCCACAGAGGAACTCTGGAGCTCTGTCAGAGTGACCATCGGGTTCTTGGTCACATCCCTGACCAAGGCCCTTCTCCCCCGATTGCTCAGTTTGGCCGGGCGGCCAGCTCTAGGAAGAGTCTTGGTGGTTCCAAACTTCTTCCATCTAAGAATGATGGAGGCCACTGTGTTCTTGGGTACCTTCAATGCTGCAGACATGTTTTGGTACCCTTCTCCAGATCTGTGCCTCAACACAATCCTGTCTATGTACAATTCCTTCAACATTCTGTTTTTTATTTTTAATAAATTTGCTAAAATTTCAAAAACTCAGTTTCTGCTTTGTCATTATGGGGTATTGTGTGTAGATTGATGAGGATTCTTTTTGTATTTAGTCCATTTTAGAATAAGGCTGTAACGGAACAAAATGTGGAAAAAGTCATGGGGTCTGAACACTTTCCAAATGCACTGTATGTACCGTAATAATTTTATAATAAACTCAGACCTTGTATATTCCAGGATGAGACAGTAAAAGCTTTGTGTTCCATAGTGTCTAGTGTTGCTTTCGTGTGGTTTAGACTCGGACCGTTACTAGGTAACAGTCTCAGCTAAACCCACCACCCCCCCGATCCTACTAAACTACCTAGGTAATAATCTTCCTCTAATCAAAGTCAGACATGTCTCTTACTGAACCAACCACCTTTTAGGTGATATACACCCAGACCAACCTTCAGACAGGTCATACAAATTATCTTTATTCTCTAGCCCCCCTTTAAGGCTAGAGTCTGCTTCTAGAAAGAAAAGAGGAACCTCGGTAAAGAACCTATGGTAAAGAACCTACGGTAAAGGGTCGCACACTGCGCACTGCATGTGGATCTCCCGCTCATCTACCGATCGTTCAGCGCGCTGTTGATGCCCAACTGCCAACATTTTCTCGCAATTCTACATGTAAAACTGGTTTGCACTCGGTTCACCAAATTATAGCCGGAACTCTGTTCAGAGGTGCTAAGTACTCTCAGGAGACAAATGCTATTGGTGTGTGTGACCCAGCCTTGAAAGGGTTCTTTGGCTGTCCTCGTAGGAGAACCCTTTAAGGAACCTTTTTGAGTTCCAGAACCCTTTTGGATTCCATGTAGTGCAGAACACTTGCCACAGAGTGCATTTTATCTGGAACCCAAAAGGGATCTTCAAAGGGTTCTCCTATGATGACAGCCAAAGTACTCTTTTGGAACCCTTTTGGGTTCCAGAACCCTTTTGGATTCCATGTACCGTAGAACAATGCCACGGAGTGTTTTACCTATTTACCAGAGTGTACTGGGTGTTAAAGAAATAGACATCTCTGGTTTGGGTCACAGGGTCCATCCAAAATGGCACCCAGTTCCCTGTATAGTAGGACAGCCAAAGGGTAGTGTCTATATAGTGCACTAGATGTGATGGAAATAGGGTGTTATTTGGGATACAGCCAGAGGGTAGCCACAGGGTCATGGTGTGTGATCTCTATCTTTAATGGTGTGAGTTTAAACACTAACGATGCTGAGAGAAACCTGCTGATGGTGTTGTTTACTCCGTTACTATGTTACTGTGGGCCGTCACGGAACACACATGCACCACAGGAGGTTGGAGGCACCTTTAATTGGGGAGGACGGGCTCGTGGTAATAGCTGGAGCGGAATCAGTGGAATGGTATCAAATACATCAAACACATGATGCCATGAAAGAAAGATGGCGTCGGAGAGGATGGCTGCCGTTTATTGGCTGTTAACCAATCGTGCTATTTAAAAAAAAAAAATCTGCATTGTTTGTAACTAATTTTGTACATAATGTTGCTGCTACCGTCTCTTATGATCGAAAACAGCAATTACTCACCTCGAATTGGACAAATAATTTTTCTTTAATGAGTCGGACGGGAAGGATATACTCCATACACCCGAACAGGCCCTCATCCCCATCATTCACAGGAGAAAGAAACAGACGTTTCACGGAAAGAGATCGGGGTGCATTGTGAGGATCAGGCAACGAGTGGCTAATCTGCCTTTTGCCATCTGTACTGTTAGCCAACGTTCAATCCCTGGAAAATAAATGGGAGGAACTGAGAGCACGTATATCCTACCAACGGAACAGCAGTCTCTGGTAAGACATGGGGCAGTGGCCTATGTGTATTTGTAAACAACAGCTGGTGCACGATATCTAAGGAAGTCTTGAGGTTTTTCCCACCTGAGGTAGAGTATCTCATGATAAGCTGTAGACCACGCTATCTACCTACAGAGTTTTCATCTGTATTTTTCGTAGCTGTCTACATACCACCACAGACCGATACCGGCACTAAAACCACACTCAATGAGCTGTATACCGCCATAAGCAAAAAGGAAACGCTCATCCAGAGGTGGTGCTCCTAGTGGCCGAGGACTTTAATGCAGGGAAACTTAAATCAGTTTTACCTCATTTCTATCAGCATGTTAAATGTTCAACCAGAGGGAAAAAAACTCTAGACCACCTTTACTCCATACACAGATACAAAGCTCTCCCTCGCCCTCCATTTGGCAAATCTGACCGTAATTCTATCCTCCTGATTCATGCTTACAAGCTAAAATTAAAGCAGGAAGCACCAGTGACTCGGTCTATAAAAAAAGTGGTCAGATGAAGCAGATGCTAAATTACAGGACTGTTTTGCTATCACAGACTGGAACATGTTCCGGGACTCTTCCGATGGCATTGAGAAGTACACCACATCAGTCACTGGCTTTATCAATAAGTGCATCGAGGACGTCGTCCCCACAGTGACTGTGCGTACATAGCCCAACCAGAAGCCATGGATTACAGGCAACATTGCACTGAGCTAAAGGGTAGAGCTGCTGCTTTCAAGGAGCGGAACTCTAACCCGTAAGCTTATACGAAATCAAAATCGACAAACCATCAAACAGGCAAAACATCAATACAGGACTAAGATCGAATCGTACTACACGTTCGTCGGATGTGGCAGGCCTTGCAAACTATTACAGACTACAAATGGAAGCACAGCCGAGAGCTGCCCAGTGACACGATGGGCTAAATAGCTTCTATGCTCGCTTCGAGGCAAGTAACACTGAAACATGAATGAGAGCATCAGCTGTTCTGGACGACTGTGTGATCAAGCTCTCCGCAGCCGATGTGAGTAAGACCTTTAAAAAGATCGACATTCACAAGGCTGCAGGGCCAGATGGATTAACAGGATGTGTACCCAGAGCATGCGTTGACCAACTTGCAAGTGTCTTCACTGACATTTTCAACCTCTCCATGTCTGAGTCTGTAATACCTACATGTTTCAAGCAGACCACCATAGTCCCTGTGCCCAAGAACACTAAGGTAACCTGCCTAAATGACTACCGACCCGTAGCACTCACGTCTGGAGCCATGAAATGCTTTGAAAGGCTGGTCATGGCTCACATCAACACCATTATCCCAGAAACCCTAGAACCACTCCAATTTGCATATCACCCCAACAGAACCACAGATGATGCAATCTCTACTGCACTCCACACTGCCCTTTCCCACCTGGACAAAAGGAACACCAATGTGAGAATAAATAACTTCATATTTCTTATATTAAGCAAAACAGACAGCCACATTTTCTAGTATTTTTGATTTATTTACAGAAAGCCAGGGGTGCGAGCCAACAACCAGACATAATTTAAAAACGAAGCATGTGTTTAGTGAGTCCGCCAGATCAGAGGCAGCAGGGATGACTAGGGATGTTCTCTTGATACGTGTGTGAATTAGACAATTTTCCTGTCCTGTAGTTTTGGTTGTCAGGAGGAACGAATGGAGTAAAAAGTACATAATTTACTTTAGGAACGTAGTAAAGTAAAACACTACCTGGTCTAATAGAACACTACCTGGTCTAACAGAACACTACCTGGTCTAACAGAACACTACCTGGCCTAACAGAACACTACCTGGTCTAATAGAACACTACCTGGTCTAACAGAACACTACCTGGTCTAACAGAACACTACCTGGCCCAACAGAACACTACCTGGTCTAATAGAACACTACCTGGTCTAACAGAACACTACCTGGTCTAACAGAACACTACCTGGCCTAACAGAACACTACCTGGTCTAACAGAACACTACCTGGTCTAACAGAACCCTACCTGGTCTAACAGAACACTACCTGGTCTAACAGAACACTACCTGGTCTAACAGAACCCTACCTGGTCTAATAGAACACTACCTGGTCTAACAGAACACTACCTGGTCTAACAGAACACTACCTGGTCTAATAGAACACTACCTGGTCTAACAGAACACTACCTGGTCTAACAGAACACTACCTGGTCTAACAGAACACTACCTGGTCTAACAGAACACTTTAACTACATATCTAATAGAAGGTGTAAAGGGGAGAGGATTTTGGTGGCTCTGGGTAGAGGGGGACATTCTGACAGGATATAGATACTACGGTATGGAAAGGTCTCTCAGTGTTGGGGATGGAGAAAGTTAGAGGGTGGATAGTAATGCATCATTTAGTAAATATCACAGACCTCCATGAAGATATGAGAGAGAGAGAGAGAGAGAGAGAGAGAGAGAGAGAGAGAGAGAGAGAGAGAGAGAGAGAGAGAGAGAGATAATGTTTACTGTTCATTTTGATTGTTGATTTCACTTTTGTTTATTATCTATTGAAATTGAATTGAGAAGTTCCATGTTATATTATTACTGAAGAGACAGACAGAGACAGAGACAGGGACAGAGACAGACAGCCTTTCCACTCAGAGCCAAGTAGGGCTACGGTCAATTCCCTACTTCTTTCCAAGCGGAACTTGGATGCCAGTTGCAAGCTCTGCCACATCCTGCTTCTAGAAGAATAACAACAGCCACAGTGTCTGTCTGTTTGCATTCCAAATAGCACCCTATTCTCTACTTAGTGCACTACTTTTGACCAGGGCCCATATGGGAATAGGGTTCCATTTGGGAGGCTGTAACAACGGGGCGGAGCTGAAACAGAAACATGAGCAAGACGTAGTGCCTGTTCTGATGTCCAGGATCCACTTCATAGAACTACACTTCTTGGAAAGAGAAAGAGAAAAAACATCTAGATAAATTCTCTCTCACTTCCTCTCTCTCTCACTTCCTCTCGCACTCTCTCTCCCGTCTTTCCAGTCGTTCTCTCTCTCTCCCTTCCTGGAATGCACCAGACGTAGTTTGTGCCAGAGCCAACCTGTTTCCCTCCCTCCCTCCTACCATGCTCTATATCAGAGGAGTAGCAGCAAGATAAGCAGGTATGTCAGACAGGAAGTTACATCTTGTTACAGTCTTTGAGCTCATCCTAACACTAACAGCTTCACTGTAATCAGTCCACTATGGGCCCTGGTCAAAAGTACACTCTTAGATAAAAGGGTTCTTCCACTGTCCCCCACATGAGAACCCTTTTTGGTTCCACGTAGAACCCTCTGGGGAAAGGTTTCTACATGGAACCCAACAGAGTGCTACCTAAAAGGGTTCTTCAAAGGGTTCTCCTATGGGGACAGGCGAAGAACCCTCTAAGGTTGTATATACTATTTCACCTTATGTTTTTGCTAAGAGCGTAGTGTATGTGTTGCCAATTGGGACTTAACACTACTGTGGTATAAACAGAGCAGGATGAACTATATTCTATTAGAAACTGGGTGGTTCTAGCCTTGAATGCTGACTATGCTGACCACGGCTATGACATAACATGTATTTTGTACTGCTCTAATTACGCTGGTAATCAGTTTATAATAGCAATAAGGCACCTCAGGGGGTTTGTGGTATACGCGATGTGTCGTGCCCTAAGAACAGCCCTTAGCCGTGGTAAATCGGCCATACACCACACACCCTCGTGCGTTATTGGTAAATTAGCCCCGTCACCCTCTGACGTCATACTGTACATCACCACACAACTAACCACTACATCATGATAGAACACTGGGGGACTGACAGATAGATTTTATTGGTCAATTAGCCCCGTCACCCTCTGACGTCATACTGTACATCACCACACAACTAACCACTACATCATGATAGAACACTGGGGGACTGACAGATAGATTTTATTGGTCAATTAGCCCCGTCACCCTCTGACGTCATACTGTACATCACCACACAACTAACCACTACATCATGATAGAACACTGGGGGACTGACAGATAGATTTTATTGGTCAATTAGCCCCTTCACCCTCTGACATCATACTGTACATCACCACACAACTAACCACTACATCATGATAGAACACTGGGGGACTGACAGATAGATTTTATTGGTCAATTAGCCCCGTCACCCTCTGACGTCATACTGTACATCACCACACAACTAACCACTACATCATGATAGAACACTGGGGGACTGACAGATAGGTGTTGTCATGGAGTTAGGACGCTCCTGGCACAGGTAGCCTGGACACCATGCTCACAGGTAGACTGGACACCAGGCTCACAGGTAGACTGGACACCGAGCTCACAGGTAGCCTGGACACCAGGCTCACAGGTAGACTGGATACCAAGCTCACAGGTAGCCTGGACACCGAGCTCACAGGTAGCCTGGACACCGAGCTCACAGGTAGCCTGGACACGAGCTCACAGGTAGCCTAGACACCAAGCTCACAGGTAGCCTAGACACCGAGCTCACAGGTAGCCTGGACACGAGCTCACAGGTAGCCTGAACACCAAGCTCACAGGTAGCCTGGACACCAAGCTCACAGGTAGCCTGGACACCAAGCTCACAGGTAGCCTGGACACTGAGCTCACAGGTAGA
>NC_138297.1:71660000-71682500 GCF_965601325.2 Salmo salar
AACAGGCTGGACATCCCCATTCAGGTCAGTAGAACAGGCTGGACATCCCGATTCAGGTCAGTAGAACAGGCTGGACATCCCCATTCAGGTCAGTAGAACAGGCTGGGCATCCCCATTCAGGTCAGTAGAACAGGCTGGGCATCCCCATTCAGATCAGTAGAACAGGCTGGGCATCACCATTCAGATCAGTAGAACAGGCTGGGCATCCCCATTCAGGTCAGTAGAACAGGCTGGGCATCACCATTCAGATCAGTAGAACAGGCTGGACATCCCCATTCAGGTCAGTAGAACAGGCTGGGCATCCCCATTCAGGTCAGTAGAACAGGCTGGGCATCCCCATTCAGATCAGTAGAACAGGCTGGACATCCCGATTCAGGTCAGTAGAACAGGCTGGGCATCCCCATTCAGATCAGTAGAACAGGCTGGGCATCACCATTCAGATCAGTAGAACAGGCTGGACATCCCCATTCAGATCAGTAGAACAGGCTGGGCATCCCCATTCAGATCAGTAGAACAGGCTGGACATCCCCATTCAGATCAGTAGAACAGGCTGGGCATCCCCATTCAGGTCAGTAGAACAGGCTGGGCATCCCCATTCAGATCAGTAGAACAGGCTGGGCATCCCCATTCAGGTCAGTAGAACAGGCTGGGTATCCCCATTCAGGTCAGTAGAACAGGCTGGACATCCCCATTCAGGTCAGTAGAACAGGCTGGGCATCCCCATTCAGATCAGTAGAACAGGCTGGACATCCCCATTCAGATCAGTAGAACAGGCTGGGCATCCCCATTCAGGTCAGTAGAACAGGCTGGGCACCCCCATTCAGATCAGTAGAACAGGCTGGGCATCCCCATTCAGATCAGTAGAACAGGCTGGGCATCCCCATTCAGGTCAGTAGAACAGGCTGGACATCACCATTCAGATCAGTAGAACAGGCTGGGCATCCCCATTCAGATCAGTAGAACAGGCTGGGCATCCCCATTCAGGTCAGTAGAACAGGCTGGGCATCCCCATTCAGGTCAGTAGAACAGGCTGGGCATCCCCATTCAGATCAGTAGAACAGGCTGGGTATCCCCATTCAGATCAGTAGAACAGGCTGGACATCCCCATTCAGATCAGTAGAACAGGCTGGGCATCCCCATTCAGATCAGTAGAACAGGCTGGGCACCCCCATTCAGGTCAGTAGAACAGGCTGGGCATCCCCATTCAGGTCAGTAGAACAGGCTGGGCATCCCCATTCAGATCAGTAGAACAGGCTGGGCACCCCCATTCAGGTCAGTAGAACAGGCTGGGCATCCCCATTCAGGTCAGTAGAACAGGCTGGGCATCCCCATTCAGATCAGTAGAACAGGCTGGACATCACCATTCAGATCAGTAGAACAGGCTGGGCATCCCCATTCAGATCAGTAGAACAGGCTGGGCACCCCCATTCAGATCAGTAGAACAGGCTGGACATCCCCATTCAGATCAGTAGAACAGGCTGGGCATCCCCATTCAGGTCAGTAGAACAGGCTGGGCATCCCCATTCAGATCAGTAGAACAGGCTGGACATCCCCATTCAGGTCAGTAGAACAGGCTGGGCACCCCCATTCAGGTCAGTAGAACAGGCTGGGCATCCCCATTCAGGTCAGTAGAACAGGCTGGGCATCCCCATTCAGGTCAGTAGAACAGGCTGGGCATCCCCATTCAGGTCAGTAGAACAGGCTGGGCATCCCCATTCAGATCAGTAGAACAGGCTGGGCATCCCCATTCAGATCAGTAGAACAGGCAAATTACCATGGTCAGAGGTTCCAAGACATTCTAGTCATTCTAAGGTAACAGCCCTCTCTAGCCCGTCCTCCCTCCCAGTGCCAACAGGGGGAACATTTTACATACACTTCCATCACAGGCGGCTGGTGGCACCTTATTTGGGGGAGGACAGGCTCATAGTAATGGCTTAATGGTTTCCATGTGATTCCATTCACTCCATTCCAGCTATTATTATGAGCTGTCCTCCCCTCTACAGCCTCCTGTGACTTCCTTTCCTTTTCTCCCTCTCTCCCTCCCCATCTCTCTCTCCCCCTCTCTCCCTCCCCCTCTCTCTCTCCCCCCCTCTCTCCCTCCCCATCTCTCTCTCCCCCTCTCTCCCTCCCTCCCCCCTCTCTCCCTCTCTCTCTCCCCCCTCTCTCTCTCCCCCCCTCTCTCCCTCCCCCATCTCTCCCTCCCCCCCTCTCTCCCTCCCTCCTCTACCCCTCTCTTTCTGAACTGTTATTTTTATAGCTCTTCGGAGACCCAATTTTGTGGAAGTAACAAGAAAATAAATCTCCCTGCCGGGTTGGAGGGCTGGGAGGGGAGTGGTCCGTCATTAAACTGGACCCCGCTGGCTACTTCCCTACATCCAGCTAGGTGGTTACGGGGCAGCTGGGTTCACAGGACTGAACAGAAGAAGAATTAAACCTTATCTGGCAACATACGCATCAGGATCTGGCAACACCTCAGGAGTCACTAAGTCAGTCAGTCACTCACTCACTCACACACTCACACACACACACACACACACACACACACACACACACACACACACACACACACACACACACACACACACACACACACACACACACACACACACACACACTTCTTTGTTGTCTGGGTGTCTAGAGGACTGACGCTAACTCTCCCATACAGAGGCTATGTGGAGTTATCATCACTTTTGCTACCAACGATTTTATTTTGAAAAGAACATCTAGTTCACTAGAAGTTGTGTCAATGTTTTAGTTGTGTTTGTTGTTGTAGAGGAGAGGATCTTTGCAACTCTAGTGAGATAAAAAAATACTATTTGTTTACAACACACAGAAAGTGAAGAGTTCTGGTAACTAGATAGTCCTATCAAATCAAATGTTATTGGTCCATTCACATATTCAGCAGATGTTATTGGTCCATACACATATTCAGCAGATGTTATTGGTCAACACACATATTCAGCAGATGTTATTGGTCACATTCACATATTCAGAAGATGTTATTGGTCCATTCACATATTCAGCAGATGTTATTGGTCCATACACATATTCAGCAGATGTTATTGGTCAATACACATATTCAGCAGATGTTATTGGTCACATTCACATATTCAGCAGATGTTATTGGTCCATACACATATTCAGCAGATGTTATTGGTCCATTCACATATTCAGCAGATGTTATTGGTCCATACACATATTCAGCAGATGTTATTGGTCCATTCACATATTCAGCAGATGTTATTGGTCCATACACATATTAAGCAGATGTTATTGGTCCATACACATATTCAGCAGATGTTATTGGTCCATTCACATATTCAGCAGATGTTATTGGTCCATTCACATATTCAGCAGATGTTATTGGTCACATTCACATATTCAGCAGATATTATTGGTCCATTCACATATTCAGCAGATGTTATTGGTCACATTCACATATTCAGCAGATGTTATTGGTAAATACACATATTCAGCAGATGTTATTGGTCCATACACATATTCAGCAGATGTTATTGGTCCATACACATATTCAGCAGATGTTATTGGTCCATACACATATTCAGCAGATGTTATTGGTCAACACACATATTCAGCAGATGTTATTGGTCCATTCACATATTCAGCAGATGTTATTGGTCACATTCACATATTCAGCAGATGTTATTGGTCAACACACATATTCAGCAGATGTTATTGGTCCATATACATATTCAGCAGATGTTATTGGTCCATACACATATTCAGCAGATGTTATTGGTCCATTCACATATTCAGCAGATGTTATTGGTCACATTCACATATTCAGCAGATGTTATTGGTCCATACACATATTCAGCAGATGTTATTGGTCCATACACATATTCAGCAGATGTTATTGGTCCATACACATATTCAGCAGATGTTATTGGTCCATACACATATTCAGCAGATGTTATTGGTCCATACACATATTCAGCAGATGTTATTGGTCCATACACATATTCAGCAGATGTTATTGGTCCATACACATATTCAGCAGATGTTATTGGTCCATACACATATTCAGCAGATGTTATTGGTCCATTCACATATTCAGCAGATGTTATTGGTCCATACACATATTCAGCAGATGTTATTGGTAAATACACATATTCAGCAGATGTTATTGGTCACATTCACATATTCAGCAGATGTTATTGGTCACATTCACATATTCAGCAGATGTTATTGGTCCATACACATATTCAGCAGATGTTATTGGTCACATTCACATATTCAGCAGATGTTATTGGTCCATTCACATATTCAGCAGATGTTATTGGTCCATACACATATTCAGCAGATGTTATTGGTAAATACACATATTCAGCAGATGTTATTGGTCCATTCACATATTCAGCAGATGTTATTGGTCCATTCACATATTCAGCAGATGTTATTGGTCACATTCACATATTCAGCAGATGTTATTGGTCACATTCACATATTCAGCAGATGTTATTGGTCACATTCACATATTCAGCAGATGTTATTGGTCCATACACATATTCAGCAGATGTTATTGGTCACATTCACATATTCAGCAGATGTTATTGGTCACATTCACATATTCAGCAGATGTTATTGGTCCATACACATATTCAGCAGATGTTATTGGTCCATACACATATTCAGCAGATGTTATTGGTCACATTCACATATTCAGCAGATGTTATTGGTCACATTCACATATTCAGCAGATGTTATTGGTCCATACACATATTCAGCAGATGTTATTGGTCCATTCACATATTCAGCAGATGTTATTGGTCACATTCACATATTCAGCAGATGTTATTGGTCCATACACATATTCAGCAGATGTTATTGGTCAACACACATATTCAGCAGATGTTATTGGTCCATTCACATATTCAGCAGATGTTATTGGTCCATATACATATTCAGCAGATGTTATTGGTCCATACACATATTCAGCAGATGTTATTGGTCCATACACATATTAAGCAGATGTTATTGGTCCATTCACATATTCAGCAGATGTTATTGGTCCATTCACATATTCAGCAGATGTTATTGGTAAATACACATATTCAGCAGATGTTATTGGTCCATACACATATTCAGCAGATGTTATTGGTCCATTCACATATTCAGCAGATGTTATTGGTCCATACACATATTCAGCAGATGTTATTGGTCACATTCACATATTCAGCAATGTTATTGGTCCATACACATATTCAGCAGATGTTATTGGTCCATTCACATATTCAGCAGATGTTACTGCGTGTGTAGTGAAATGCTTGTGTTCCTAGATCCTACACTGCAGTAATATGTAACGATAGACACAAATCTGAAAGTAAAAGAAGGGAATTGAGAAATATAGGAATATTATGACGAGCAATGTCAGAGTCCTGAGAATATAGTAAATAGACTAGTAACAGTGACTATAGTTCAGGGTACTGGGGGGAGACTAGTAACAGTGACTATAGTTCAGGGTACTGGGGGAGACTAGTAACAGTGACTATAGTTCAGGGTACTGGGGGAGACTAGTAACAGTGACTATAGTTCAGGGTACTGGGGGGAGACTAGTAACAGTGACTATAGTTCAGGGTACTGGGGGGAGATTAGTAACAGTGACTATAGTTCAGGGTACTGGGGGAGACTAGTAACAGTGACTATAGTTCAGGGTACTGGGGGGGACTAGTAACAGTGACTATAGTTCAGGGTACTGGGGGGAGGCTAGTAACAGTGACTATAGTTCAGGGTACTGGGGGAGACTAGTAACAGTGACTATAGTTCAGGGTACTGAGGGAGACTAGTAACAGTGACTATAGTTCAGGGTACTGGGGGGAGACTAGTAACAGGGACTATAGTTCAGGGTACTGGGGGGAGACTAGTAACAGTGACTATAGTTCAGGGTACTGGGGGGAGTCTAGTAACAGTGACTATAGTTCAGGGTACTGGGGGGAGTCTAGTAACAGTGACTATAGTTCAGGGTACTGGGGGGAGACTAGTAACAGTGACTATAGTTCAGGGCAGGGTACTGGGGGAGACTAGTAACAGTGACTATAGTTCAGGGTACTGGGGGGAGACTAGTAACAGTGACTATAGTTCAGGGCAGGGTACTGGGGGAGACTAGTAACAGCGACTATAGTTCAGGGTAGTGGGGGGAGACTAGTAACAGTGACTATAGTTCAGGGTACTGGGGGAGACTAGTAACAGTGACTATAGTTCAGGGTACTGGGGGGAGATTAGTAACAGTGACTATAGTTCAGGGTACTGGGGGGAGACTAGTAACAGTGACTATAGTTCAGGGAACTGGGGGAGACTAGTAACAGTGACTATAGTTCAGGGTACTGGGGGGAGACTAGTAACAGTGACTATAGTTCAGGGTACTGGGGAGAGACTAGTAACAGTGACTATAGTTCAGGGTACTGGGGGGAGACTAGTAACAGTGACTATAGTTCAGGGTACTGGGGGGAGACTAGTAACAGTGACTATAGTTCAGGGTACTGGGGGGAGACTAGTAAAAGTGACTATAGTTCAGGGCAGGGTACTGGGGGAGACTAGTAACAGTGACTATAGTTCAGGGTACTGGGGGGAGACTAGTAACAGTGACTATAGTTCAGGGTACTGGGGGGAGACTAGTAAAAGTGACTATAGTTCAGGGCAGGGTACTGGGGGGAGACTAGTAACAGTGACTATAGTTCAGGGTACTGGGGGGAGACTAGTAACAGTGACTATAGTTCAGGGTACTGGGGGAGACTAGTAACAGTGACTATAGTTCAGGGTACTGGGGGGAGACTAGTAACAGTGACTATAGTTCAGGGCAGGGTACTGGGGGAGACTAGTAACAGTGACTATAGTTCAGGGTACTGGGGGAGACTAGTAACAGTGACTATAGTTCAGGGTACTGGTGGAGACTAGTAACAGTGACTATAGTTCAGGGTACTGGGGGGAGACTAGTAACAGTGACTATAGTTCAGGGTACTGGGGGAGACTAGTAACAGTGACTATAGTTCATGGTACTGGGGGTAGGCTAGTAACAGTGACTATAGTTCAGGGTACTGGGGGGAGACTAGTAACAGTGACTATAGTTCAGGGCAGGGTACTGGGGGGAGACTAGTAACAGTGACTATAGTTCAGGGTACTGGGGGGAGACTAGTAACAGTGACTATAGTTCAGGGTACTGGGGGAGACTAGTAACAGTGACTATAGTTCAGGGTACTGGGGGGAGACTAGTAACAGTGACTATAGTTCAGGGCAGGGTACTGGGGGAGACTAGTAACAGTGACTATAGTCCAGGGTACTGGGGGAGACTAGTAACAGTGACTATAGTTCAGGGTACTGGTGGAGACTAGTAACAGTGACTATAGTTCAGGGTACTGGGGGGAGACTAGTAACAGTGACTATAGTTCAGGGTACTGGGGGTAGGCTAGTAACAGTGACTATAGTTGAGGGTACTGGGGGGAGACTAGTAACAGTGACTATAGTTCAGGGCAGGGTACTGGGGGAGACTAGTAACAGTGACTATAGTTCAGGGTACTGGGGGAGACTAGTAACAGTGACTATAGTTCAGGGTACTGGTGGAGACTAGTAACAGTGACTATAGTTCAGGGTACTGGGGGGAGACTAGTAACAGTGACTATAGTTCAGGGTACTGGGGGAGACTAGTAACAGTGACTATAGTTCATGGTACTGGGGGTAGGCTAGTAACAGTGACTATAGTTCAGGGTACTGGGGGGAGACTAGTAACAGTGACTATAGTTCAGGGTACTGGGGGGAGACTAGTAACAGTGACTATAGTTCAGGGTACTGGGGGGAGACTAGTAACAGTGACTATAGTTCAGGGAAGGGTACTGGGGGAGACTAGTAACAGTGACTATAGTTCAGGGTACTGGGGGAGACTAGTAACAGTGACTATAGTTCAGGGTACTGGTGGAGACTAGTAACAGTGACTATAGTTCAGGGTACTGGGGGGAGACTAGTAACAGTGACTATAGTTCAGGGTACTGGGGGTAGGCTAGTAACAGTGACTATAGTTGAGGGTACTGGGGGGAGACTAGTAACAGTGACTATAGTTCAGGGCAGGGTACTGGGGGAGACTAGTAACAGTGACTATAGTTCAGGGTACTGGGGGAGACTAGTAACAGTGACTATAGTTCAGGGTACTGGTGGAGACTAGTAACAGTGACTATAGTTCAGGGTACTGGGGGGAGACTAGTAACAGTGACTATAGTTCAGGGTACTGGGGGAGACTAGTAACAGTGACTATAGTTCATGGTACTGGGGGTAGGCTAGTAACAGTGACTATAGTTCAGGGTACTGGGGGGAGACTAGTAACAGTGACTATAGTTCAGGGTACTGGGGGGAGTCTAGTAACAGTGACTATAGTTCAGGGTACTGGGGGGAGACTAGTAACAGTGACTATAGTTCAGGGTACTGGGGGTAGGCTAGTAACAGTGACTATAGTTCAGGGTACTGGGGGGAGACTAGTAACAGTGACTATAGTTCAGGGTACTGGGGGGAGACTAGTAACAGTGACTATAGTTCAGGGCAGGGTACTGGGGGAGACTAGTAACAGTGACTATAGTTCAGGGTACTGGGGGAGACTAGTAACAGTGACTATAGTTCAGGGTACTGGTGGAGACTAGTAACAGTGACTATAGTTCAGGGTACTGGGGGGAGACTAGTAACAGTGACTATAGTTCAGGGTACTGGGGGAGACTAGTAACAGTGACTATAGTTCAGGGTACTGGGGGAGACTAGTAACAGTGACTATAGTTCAGGGTACTGAGGGAGACTAGTAACAGTGACTATAGTTCAGGGTACTGGGGGAGGCTAGTAACAGTGACTATAGTTCAGGGTACTGGGGGAGACTAGTAACAGTGACTATAGTTCAGGGTACTGGGGGAGGCTAGTAACAGTGACTATAGTTCAGGGTACTGGGGGAGACTAGTAACAGTGACTATAGTTCAGGGTACTGGGGGGAGACTAGTAACAGTGACTATAGTTCAGGGTACTGGGGGAGACTAGTAACAGTGACTATAGTTCAGGGTACTGGGGGGAGGCTAGTAACAGTGACTATAGTTCAGGGTACTGGGGGAGACTAGTAACAGTGACTATAGTTCAGGGTACTGGGGGAGACTAGTAACAGTGACTATAGTTCAGGGTACTGGGGGAGACTAGTAACAGTGACTATAGTTCAGGGTACTGAGGGAGACTAGTAACAGTGACTATAGTTCAGGGTACTGGGGGAGGCTAGTAACAGTGACTATAGTTCAGGGTACTGGGGGAGACTAGTAACAGTGACTATAGTTCAGGGTACTGGGGGAGGCTAGTAACAGTGACTATAGTTCAGGGTACTGGGGGAGACTAGTAACAGTGACTATAGTTCAGGGTACTGGGGGGAGACTAGTAACAGTGACTATAGTTCAGGGTACTGGGGAAGACTAGTAACAGTGACTATAGTTCAGGGTACTGGGGGGAGGCTAGTAACAGTGACTATAGTTCAGGGTACTGGGGGAGACTAGTAACAGTGACTATAGTTCAGGGTACTGGGGGGAGACTAGTAACAGTGAGTATAGTTCAGGGTACTGGGTGGAGACTAGTAACAGTGAGTATAGTTCAGGGTACTGGGTGGAGACTAGTAACAGTGAGTATAGTTCAGGGTACTGGGTGGAGGATAGTAACAGTGACTATAGTTCAGGGTACTGGGGGGAGACTAGTAACAGTGACTATAGTTCAGGGTACTGGGGGGAGACTAGTAACAGTGACTATAGTTCAGGGTACTGGGGGGAGACTAGTAACAGTGACTATAGTTCAGGGTACTGGGGGGAGACTAGTAACAGTGACTATAGTTCGGGGTACTGGGGGGAGACTAGTAACAGTGAGTATAGTTCAGGGTACTGGGTGGAGACTAGTAACAGTGAGTATAGTTCAGGGTACTGGGTGGAGGATAGTAACAGTGACTATAGTTCAGGGTACTGGGGGGAGACTAGTAACAGTGACTATAGTTCAGGGTACTGGGGGGAGACTAGTAACAGTGAGTATAGTTCAGGGTACTGGGTGGAGGATAGTAACAGTGACTATAGTTCAGGGTACTGGGGGGAGACTAGTAACAGTGAGTATAGTTCAGGGTACTTGGGGGAGACTAGTAACAGTGACTATAGTTCAGGGTACTGGGGGAGGCTAGTAACAGTGACTATAGTTCAGGGTACTGGGGGGAGGCTAGTAACAGTGACTATAGTTCAGGGTACTGGGGGGAGGCTAGTAACAGTGACTATAGTTCAGGGTACTGGGGGGAGGCTAGTAACAGTGACTATAGTTCAGGGTACTGAGGGAGACTAGTAACAGTGACTATAGTTCAGGGTACTGGGGGGAGACTAGTAACAGTGACTATAGTTCGGGGTACTGGGGGGAGACTAGTAACAGTGACTATAGTTCAGGGTACTGGGTGGAGGCTGGCTAGTGATGTCTATTTAACAGTCTGATGGCCGTGAGATAGCAGTTTACCTCAGAGACAAACTTCAGACAGACTCCCTCAAAACTTCCAACGAACAAAACAAACCTCCAAAAACAATGTAACACAGTTGAATACAGCCACCAATCACTGTGCAGAGAGAGGGACAGAGAAACCCCTTTTACCAAGACCTCCCTCCCCCCAGACCCAACTGACCTGCGCCACCCAGTAACATCCCCTCCCCCACCCTTCCCCCATTTCTCTCCCACCCACCCACCCTGTTCACTGCTCTTCCCCCCTCCTCCCCTCTACCAAACAGAGCGATGAATGTCACCTATCAGGGCTAAACCCAGCGATTAGGGGGAATTTACCGAAGGGCTCTTTTTAGAGGAGAGAAATGCCTGCCGGGGCCAGGAATGTGGAAAATGCCTGGCTGGACAAGCACACTTTTGTTAGCAGGGTTTTTTTTTTTAGGGGGGGGGGGGGGGTTGTAGAAGGGAAGAAAGGGGGCAGACAAATTGCATATGCTCTGTTTAGGACCCCTCTCTGCTGTTTGAAGTGAAATCAGTTCCCAGCGTCTCTTCTCAAAGGAGAAAGAAGGGAGAGGAGGAGAGAAAGGGAGGGAGGAGAGGAGGATTGGGAGAGAGGAGGAAGAAGAGGTGGAGAGGAGGAGGGGGAGGTGGAGAGGAGGTGGAGAGGAGGAGGAGGTGGAGAGGAGGTGGAGAGGAGGAGGAGGTGGAGGAGGAGGAGGAGAGGAGGAGGGGAGAGGAGGGGAGGAGGGGTTGGAGGAGGAGAGGAGGAGGAGGGGGAGGTGGAGAGGAGGAGGAGAGGAGGAGGAGGGGGAGAGGAGGGGAGGAGGAGAGGAGGAGGGGGAGAGGAGGAGGAGGAGGAAAGAGGAGGAGACTAGTGCTATAATTCAGGGTTGTGATTTTGTTGAATTTGGTCCATGCTACATGTTTCCAGGTTTGGTTGTTGTGTTTAAGTTGTAATGTTTTTCTCTCATTGTGAACTGAACTGTAAGAAGTGCAGCATGTCCACCGATATGAGTTGGAGAGGCAGAAAACCTTTACAGTCCTCACTCTCCCTCTCCTTCTCTTGCTTTTTCTCGCTCTCTCTTTCTCTCCCTCTCTCTCTCCTTCTCCTTCTCTTGCTCTCTCTCTCTCCTTCTCTTGCTTTTTCTCTCTCCCTCTCTCTATCTTCTTCTCCCTCTCTCTTGCTCTCTCTCTCTCCTTCTCTTGCTTTTTCTCTCTCCCTCACTCTTGCTCTCTCTCTCTCCTCTCTATCTTCTTCTCCCTCTCTCTTGCTCTCTCCTTCTCGCCCTCTCTCTCTCTCTCCTCTCTATCTTCTTCTCTCTCCTTCTCGCCATCTTTCTCTCTCTCCTCGCTATCTTCTCTCTCTCTCTCTCTCTCTCCCTCTCTCTCTCCCTCTCCAACTCTAAAGGTCTGTTTTGTGTACATTTTACTGAATAGAACATGCAACCGATGAAATGCAAGACATTCCTCAAATGTTCAGTGACCAATCAGAGGAGTTCATCTATGTTTCAATGCACAATACTGTTGTTAAAAACGAGGTGTGTTGTTAAAAACGCGGTGTGTTGTTAAAAACGCGGTGTGTTGGTAAAAACGAGGTGTGTTGGTAAAAACGTGGTGTGTTGGTAAAAACGCGGTGTGTTGTTAAAAACGCGGTATGTTGTTAAAAACGCGGTGTGTTGTTAAAAACGCGGTGTGTTGTTAAAAACGCGGTGTGTTGGTAAAAACGAGGTGTGTTGGTAAAAACGTGGTGTGTTGGTAAAAACGCGGTGTGTTGTTAAAAACGCGGTATGTTGTTAAAAACGCGGTGTGTTGTTAAAAACGCGGTGTGTTGTTAAAAACGCGGTGTGTTGGTAAAAACGAGGTGTGTTGGTAAAAACGTGGTGTGTTGGTAAAAACGCGGTGTGTTGATAAAAACGCGGTGTGTTGGTAAAAACGCGGTGTGTTGTTAAAAACGCGGTGTGTTGTTAAAAACGCGGTGTGTTGGTAAAAACGAGGTGTGTTGGTAAAAACGTGGTGTGTTGGTAAAAACGCGGTGTGTTGATAAAAACGCGGTGTGTTGGTAAAAACGCGGTGTGTTGTTAAAAACGCGGTGTGTTGATAAAAACGAGGTGTGTTGTTAAAAACGAGGTGTGTTGGTAAAAACGTGGTGTGTTGGTAAAAACGCGGTGTGTTGGTAAAAACGAGGTGTGTTGTTAAAAACGAGGTGTGTTGATAAAAACGCGGTGTGTTGTTAAAAACGCGGTGTGTTGGTAAAAACGAGGTGTGTTGGTAAAAACGCGGTGTGTTGGTAAAAACGCGGTGTGTTGATAAAAACGAGGTGTGTTGATAAAAACGCGGTGTGTTGATAAAAACGCGGTGTGTTGATAAAAACGCGGTGTGTTGTTAAAAACGCGGTGTGTTGTTAAAAACGCGGTGTGTTGGTAAAAACGAGGTGTGTTGGTAAAAACGTGGTGTGTTGGTAAAAACGCGGTGTGTTGATAAAAACGCGGTGTGTTGATAAAAACGCGGTGTGTTGGTAAAAACGCGGTGTGTTGGTAAAAACGAGGTGTGTTGGTAAAAACGCGGTGTGTTGTTAAAAACGCGGTGTGTTGATAAAAACGAGGTGTGTTGTTAAAAACGAGGTGTGTTGGTAAAAACGTGGTGTGTTGGTAAAAACGCGGTGTGTTGTTAAAAACGCGGTGTGTTGGTAAAAACGAGGTGTGTTGGTAAAAACGCGGTGTGTTGTTAAAAACGCGGTGTGTTGATACCATTTGATGCAGATGTAACCGTGGCTATTTGAAAGACTCAGCGTTGAATGAGAAGTAGGCCGATGCCTTCAGGCTGCAGATGCTGTTCCACACACACACACACACACACACACACACACACACACACACACCACACACACACACACACACACACACACACACACACACACACACACACACACACACACACACACACACACACACACACACACGGTGTATCAGCGTAGAGCAGAGCAGATGGTATGTATAAACCTGTCTCTCCATGTATGGCTGGAAGAGAACAACTCACTTCCTGTCCTGTAATGGCAGCAGCAGCTCTAACCACGTCTACTGGAGGAATTTGAAAGAGCTACATGGTGGAAGAAGGGAAGAGGGATTCTTCCTCAGCAATGAGACGCTACGAAGCTCGACGCCTGAGGGTAGTTATCTCTGTAGTACGTAACCAGTAACTCCAACAGGATAGTTCTCCAACATGGCGGCTGTGTACTTCTGGACTATAGTGCTATCTTTCTGAATGGCCTAACTTGGTATTTTGGTCTCTTTCAGAAGCCTCTGTTTTGTTTGCAGACAGACAGAGAGACAGACGGAGAGACAGACAGAGAGACAGACAGACACAGACAGAGACAGGCAGACACAGACAGAGAGACAGGCAGACAAAGACAGAGAGACAGGCGGACACAGACAGACAGAGAGACAGACAGAGAGACAGGCAGACAGACAGAGAGACAGACAGAGAGACAGACGGAGAGACAGACAGAGACAGGCAGACAGAGACAGAGAGACAGGCGGACACAGACAGACAGACAGACAGACAGACAGACAGACAGACAGACAGACAGACAGACAGACAGACAGACAGACAGACACAAACTGTTTATGTTATGTACAGTTGAAGTTATAAGTTTAGCCAAATACATTTAAACTCAGTTTTTCACAATTCCTGACATTTAATCCTAGTAAAATATTCTCTGTCTTAGGTCAGTTAGGATCACCACTTTATTTTAAGAATGTGAAATGTCAGAATAACAGTAGAGAGAATGATTTATTTCAGCTTTTATTTCTTTCATCACATTCCCAGTGGGTCAGAACTTAACATAAACTGTCTGTATGTATATTATTGTACTGCTCCAGGGATGTAATTATTGTTTTGACCTTATTGACTATTACTTATTGATTTACTTTCTATTTACATTTTTTCACGCTTTATGTGATGCAGAGAACACAGGAAGAAGAATTATCATTTAATTACCACAGTGAATTATTGTAATGTTTGTTATGTGTCAATTGATCCCATAAGGGATGGGTTGCCAATTGGCGATTTGACACAAAAATAACATTTCATTCATTCATTCACACACAAACACACGTACACTCACGTCTCTGAACTAACAGAAATGTATTGAATGTACACGTGATCTTTCCATTCATCACACCCCGTGGCCAATCAACAGGCCTCATGTCAGTGTGTGTGTCCACCTCCATCCCCTTAATGTCCTCAGCGAGAGTGTGTGAAATCAAACACAAACTTCACAATGTGTTTCTACCAGACCCTTTCTGTCTACCGCAGAAACTCTCCAAGAGAACTTCCAACGACCCTGTCTGTCTACCGCAGAAACTCTCCAAGAGAACTTCCAACGACCCTGTCTGTCTACCGCAGAAACTCTCCAAGAGAACTTCCAACGACCCTGTCTGTCTACCGCAGAAACTCTCCAAGAGAACTTCCAACGACCCTGTCTGTCTACCGCAGAAACTCTCCAAGAGAACTTCCAACGACCCTGTCTGTCTACCGCAGAAACTCTCCAAGAGAACTTCCAACGACCCTGTCTGTCTTCCGCAGAAACGCTCCAAGAGAACTTCCAACGACCCTGTCTGTCTACCGCAGAAACGCTCCAAGAGAACTTCCAACGACCCTGTCTGTCTACCGCAGAAACTCTCCAAGAGAACTTCCAACGACCCTATCTGTCTACCGCAGAAACTCTCCAAGAGAACTTCCAACGACCCTGTCTGTCTACCGCAGAAACTCTCCAAGAGAACTTCCAACGACCCTGTCTGTCTACCGCAGAAACTCTCCAAGAGAACTTCCAACGACCCTGTCTGTCTACCGCAGAAACTCTCCAAGAGAACTTCCAACGACCCTGTCTGTCTACCGCAGAAACTCTCCAAGAGAACTTCCAACGACCCTGTCTGTCTTCCGCAGAAACGCTCCAAGAGAACTTCCAACGACCCTGTCTGTCTACCGCAGAAACGCTCCAAGAGAACTTCCAACGACCCTGTCTGTCTACCGCAGAAACTCTCCAAGAGAACTTCCAACGACCCTATCTGTCTACCGCAGAAACTCTCCAAGAGAACTTCCAACGACCCTGTCTGTCTACCGCAGAAACTCTCCAAGAGAACTTCCAACGACCCTGTCTGTCTACCGCAGAAACTCTCCAAGAGAACTTCCAACGACCCTGTCTGTCTACCGCAGAAACTCTCCAAGAGAACTTCCAACGACCCTGTCTGTCTACCGCAGAAACTCTCCAAGAGAACTTCCAACGACCCTGTCTGTCTTCCGCAGAAACGCTCCAAGAGAACTTCCAACGACCCTGTCTGTCTACCGCAGAAACGCTCCAAGAGAACTTCCAACGACCCTGTCTGTCTACCGCAGAAACTCTCCAAGAGAACTTCCAACGACCCTATCTGTCTACCGCAGAAACTCTCCAAGAGAACTTCCAACGACCCTGTCTGTCTACCGCAGAAACTCTCCAAGAGAACTTCCAACGACCCCTTCTGTCTACCGCAGAAACTCTCCAAGAGAACTTCCAACGACCCTGTCTGTCTTCCGCAGAAACTCTCCAAGAGAACTTCCAACGACCCTTTCTGTCTACCGCAGAAACTCTCCAAGAGAACTTCCAACGACCCTGTCTGTCTACCGCAGAAACTCTCCAAGAGAACTTCCAACGACCCTGTCTGTCTACCGCAGAAACTCTCCAAGAGAACTTCCAACGACCCTGTCTGTCTACCGCAGAAACTCTCCAAGAGAACTTCCAACGACCCTGTCTGTCTACCGCAGAAACTCTCCAAGAGAACTTTCAACGACCCTTTCTGTCTACCGCAGAAACTCTCCAAGAGAACTTCCAACGACCCTTTCTGTCTACCGCAGAAACTCTCCAAGAGAACTTCCAACGACCCTGTCTGTCTTCCGCAGAAACTCTCCAAGAGAACTTCCAACGACCCTGTCTGTCTACCGCAGAAACTCTCCAAGAGAACTTCCAACGACCCTGTCTGTCTTCCGCAGAAACTCTCCAAGAGAACTTCCAACGACCCTTTCTGTCTACCGCAGAAACTCTCCAAGAGAACTTCCAACGACCCTGTCTGTCTTCCGCAGAAACTCTCCAAGAGAACTTCCAACGACCCTGTCTGTCTACCGCAGAAACTCTCCAAGAGAACTTCCAACGACCCTTTCTGTCTACCGCAGAAACTCTCCAAGAGAACTTCCAACGACCCTGTCTGTCTACCGCAGAAACTCTCCAAGAGAACTTCCAACGACCCTGTCTGTCTACCGCAGAAACTCTCCAAGAGAACTTCCAACGACCCTGTCTGAACAGGTTTTCCTGCTTCCGGTCACAACTTGCAGACTTGTTTACGCTGCTGTGCGTTTTTGTTGCCGATCTTACTTTGATACCTGACGGTTTTTTACTTTTTCATTACCGTATATTTTTACTTTTTCCCTCACTCAACTTTTTTCATTCAACTTTTTCACCCCGGAGGTTTTATCTGGACATGGTTCGTCAGGACTTCAAACAGCCGAAGCTAAGTAACATTAACATGATGCCTTCTAATTGCAGTCGTTGTACTTATAATATACAGGAGAACGATCGCCTTACGGCAAGGATAGCTGTGCTGCAAGCCCAGCTTTCAGTGTAGGAAAGGATGAAACAGCGTCTGTGCCACCAGTAAGTACAGATAGTAACGTTAGTATAAACCCCCTCGCACGGTCCCCGCAGCCGGACATCTTTCTCATGGCTTCTGGAGGGAAACGCTGTAGGAATGCTCAACCGGTGTCGCTTATTCAGCCGACAGAAACTTTCAACCGGTTCTCCCCATTAAGCGAGTCGGAGTCGGAGGCCGAGACTTCTCTGGTCTCTACTCCTCCCGTTGTGGGGTCTGAGACGCCGACGGCTCCCACCATTAGCTCTGACAAATTGAAAACCCTAGTCATTGGCGACTCCATTACCCGCAGTATTAGACTTAAAACTAATCATCCAGCGATCATACACTGTTTACCAGGGGGCAGGGCTACCGACGTTAAGGCTAATCTAAAGACGGTGCTGGCTAAAGCTAAAACTGGCGAGTGTAGAGAGTATAGAGATATTGTTATCCATGTCGGCACCAACGATGTTAGGATGAAACAGTCAGAGGTCACCAAGCGCAACATAGCTTCAGCGTGTAAATCAGCTAGAAAGATGTGTCGGCATCGATGAATTGTCTCTGGCCCCCTCCCAGTTAGGGGGAGTGATGAGCTCTACAGCAGAGTCTCACAACTCAATCGCTGGTTGAAAACTGTTTTCTGCCCCTCCCAAAAGATAGAATTTGTAGATAATTGGCCCTCTTTCTGGGACTCACCCACAAACAGGACCAAGCCTGGCCTGTTGAGGAGTGACGGACTCCATCCTAGCTGGAGGGGTGCTCTCATCTTATCTACGAACATAGACAGGGCTCTAACTCCTCTAGCTCCGCAATGAAATAGGGTGCAGGCCAGGCAGCAGGCTGTTAGCCAGCCTGCCAGCTTAGTGGAGTCTGCCACTAGCACAGTCAGCGTAGTCAGCTCAGCTTTCCCCATTGAGACCGTGTCTGGGCCTCGATCTAGGTTGGGCAAAATTAAAAATGGCGGTGTTCGCTTTAGCAATCTCACTAGTATAAAGACCTCCTCCATTCCTGCCATTATTGAAAGAGATTGTGATACCTCACATCTCAAAATTGGGTTACTTAATGTTAGATCCCTCACTTCCAAGGCAGTTATAGTCAATGAACTAATCACTGATAATAATCTTGATGTGATTGGCCTGACTGAAACATGGCTTAAGCCTGATGAATTTACTGTGTTAAATGAGGCCTCACCCCCTGGTTACATTAGTGACCATATCCCCCGTGCATCCGGCAAAGGCGGAGGTGTTGCTAACATTTACGATAGCAAATTTCAATTTACAAAAAAAAAAACAACAATGACGTTTTCGTCTTTTGACCTTCTAGTCATGAAATCTATGCAGCCTACTCACTCACTTTTTATAGCTACTGTTTATAGGCCTCCTGGGCCATATGCAGTGTTCCTCACTGAGTTCCCTGAATTCCTATCGGATCTTGTAGTCATAGCAGATAATATTCTAATTTTTGGTGACTTTAACATTCACATGGAAAAGTCCACAGACCCACTCCAAAAGGCTTTCGGACCCATCACCGACTCAGTGGGTTTTGTCCAACATGTCTCTGGACCTACTCACTGCCACAGTCATACTCTGGACCTAGTTTTGTCCCATGGAATAAATGTTGTGGATCTAAATGTTTTTCCTCATAATCCTGGACTATCGGACCACCATTTTATTACGTTTGCAATTGCAACAAATAATCTGCTCAGACCCCAACCAAGGAGCATTAAAAGTCGTGCTATAAATTCTCAGACAACCCAAAGATTCCTTGATGCCCTTCCAGACTGTCTCTGCCTACCCAAGGACGTCAGAGGACAAAAATCAGTTAACCACCTAACCGAGGAACTCAATTTAACCTTGCGCAATACCCTAGATGCAGTTGCACCCCTAAAAACTAAAAACATCTGTCATAAGAAACTAGCTCCCTGGTATACAGAAAATACACGAGCTCTGAAGCAAGCTTCCAGAAAATTGGAACGGAAATGGCGCCACACCAAACTGGAAGTCTTCCGACTAGCTTGGAAAGACAGTACCGTGCAGTATCGAAGAGCCCTTACTGCTGCTCGATCATCCTATTTTTCCAACTTAATTGAGGAAAATAAGAACAATCCGAAATTTCTTTTTGATACTGTCGCAAAGCTAACTAAAAAGCAGCCTTCGCAAATGGAGGATGGCTTTCACTTCAGCAGTAATAAATTTATGAACTTCTTTGAGGAAAAGATCATGATCATTAGAAAGCAAATTACAGACTCCTCTTTAAATCTGGGTATTCCTCCAAAGCTCCATTGTCCTGAGTCTGCACAACTCTGCCAGGACCTAGGATCAAGGGAGATACTAAAGTGTTTTAGTACTATATCTCTTGACGCAATGATGAAAATAATCATGGCCTCCAAACCCTCAAGCTGCATACTGGACCCTATTCCAACTAAACTGTTGAAAGAGCTGCTTCCTGTGCTTGGCCCTCCTATGTTGAACATAATAAACGGCTCTCTATCCACCGGATGTGTACCAAGCTCACTAAAAGTGGCAGTAATAAAGCCTCTCTTGAAAATGCCGAATCTTGATCCAGAAATTATAAAAAACTATCGGCCTATATCGAATCTTCCATTCCTCTCAAAATTTTTTGAAAAAGCTGTTGCACAGCAACTCACTGCCTTCCTGAAGACAAACAATGTATACGAAACGCTTCAGTCTGGTTTTAGACCCCATCATAGCACTGAGACTGCACTTGTGAAGGTGGTAAATGACCTTTTAATGACGTCAGACCAAGGCTCTGCATCTGTCCTCGTGCTCCTAGATCTTAGTGCCGCTTTTGATACCATCGATCACCACATTCTTTTGGAGAGATTGGAAACCCAAATTGGTCTACATGGACAAGTTCTGGCCTGGTTTAGATCTTATCTGTCGGAAAGATATCAGTTTGTCTCTGTGAATGGTTTGTCCTCTGACAAATCAATTGTAAATTTCAGTGTTCCTCAAGGTTCTGTTTTAGGACCACTATTGTTTTCACTATATATTTTACCTCTTGGGGATGTCATTCGAAAACATAATGTTAAATTTCACTGCTATGCGGACGACACACAGCTGTACATTTCAATGAAACATGGTGAAGCCCCAAAATTGCCCTCGCTAGAAGCCTGTGTTTCAGACATAAAGAAGTGGATGGCTGCAAACTTTCACAATTTAAACTCGGACAAAACAGAGATGCTTGTTCTAGGTCCCAAGAAACAAAGAGATCTTCTGTTGAATCTGACAATTAATCTGGATGGTTGTACAGTCGTCTCAAATAAAACTGTGAAGGACCTCGGCGTTACTCTGGACCCTGTTCTCTCTTTTGAAGAACATATCAAGACTGTTTCAAGGACAGTTTTTTTCCATCTACGTAACATTGCAAAAATCAGAAATGTTCTGTCCAAAAATGACGCAGAAAAATTAATCCATGCTTTTGTTACTTCTAGGCTGGACTACTGCAATGCTCTACTTTCCGGCTACCCGGATAAAGCACTAAATAAACTTCAGTTAGTACTAAATACGGCTGCTAGAATCCTGACTAGAACCAAAAAATTTGATCATATTACTCCAGTGCTAGCCTCCCTACACTGGCTTCCTGTTAAGGCAAGGGCTGATTTCAAGGTTTTACTGCTAACCTACAAAGCATTACATGGGCTTGCTCCTACCTATCTTTCCGATTTGGTCCTGCCGTACATACCTACACGTACGCTACGGTCACAAGACGCAGGCCTCCTAATTGTCCCTAGAATTTCTAAGCAAACGGCTGGAGGTAGGGCTTTCTCCTATAGAGCTCCATTTTTATGGAATGGTCTGCCTACCAATGTGAGAGACGCAGACTCAGTCTCAACCTTTAAGTCTTTACTGAAGACTTATCTCTTCAGTAGGTCCTATGATTAAGTATAGTCTGGCCCAGGAGTGTGAAGGTGAACGGAAAGGCTGGAGCAACGAACCGCCCTTGCTGTCTCTGCCTTGCCGGTTCCCCTCTTTCCACTGGGATTCTCTGCCTCTAACCCTTTTACAGGGGCTGAGTCACTGGCCTACTGGTGTTCTTCCATGCCGTCCATGGGAGGGGTGCGTCACTTGAGTGGGTTGAGTCACTGACGTGGTCTTCCTGTCTGGGTTGGCGCCCCCCCCTTGGGTTGTGCCATGGCGGAGATCGTTGTGGGCTATACTCGGCCTTGTCTTAGGACGGTAAGTTGGTGGTTGGAGACATCCCTCTAGTGGTGTGGGGGCTGTGCTTTGGCAAAGTGGGTGGGGTTATATCCTGCCTGTTTGGCCCTGTCCGGGGGTATCATCGGATGGGGCCACAGTGTCTTCTGATCCCTCCTGTCTCAGCCTCCAGTATTTATGCTGCAGTAGTTTATGTGTCGGGGGGCTAGGGTCAGTCTGTTACATCTGGAGCATTTCTCTTGTCTTATCCGGTGTCCTGTGTGAATTTAAATATGCTCTCTCTAATTCTCTCTTTCTCTCTTTCTGTCTTTCTCTCGGAGGACCTGAGCCCTAGGACCATGCCTCAGGACTACCTGGTATGATGACTCCTTGCTGTCCCCAGTCCACCTGGCCGTGCTGCTGCTCCAGTTTCAACTGTTCTGCCTGCGGCTATGGAACCCTGACCTGTTCACCGGACGTGCTTGTTGCACCCTCGACAACTACTATGATTATTATTATTTGACCATGCTGGTAATTTATGAACATTTTAACATTTTGACCATGTTCTGTTATAATATCCACCCTGCACAGCCAGAAGAGGACTGGCCACCCCTCATAGCCTGGTTCCTCTCTAGGTTTCTTCCTAGGTTTTTGGCCTTTCTAGGGAGTTTTTCCTAGGGAGTTTTTCCTAGCCACCGTGCTTCTTTCACATGCTTTGCTTGCTGTTTGGGGTTTTAGGCTGGGTTTCTGTACAGCACTTTGAGAATATCAGCTGATGTACGAAGGGCTATATAAAAATACATTTGATTTGATTTGATTTGTCTACCGCAGAAACTCTCCAAGAGAACTTCCAACGACCCTTTCTGTCTACCGCAGAAACTCTCCAAGAGAACTTCCAACGACCCTGTCTGTCTACCGCAGAAACTCTCCAAGAGAACTTCCAACGACCCTTTCTGTCTACCGCAGAAACTCTCCAAGAGAACTTCCAACGACCCTGTCTGTCTACCGCAGAAACTCTCCAAGAGAACTTCCAACGACCCTGTCTGTCTACCGCAGAAACTCTCCAAGAGAACTTCCAACGACCCTTTCTGTCTACCGCAGAAACTCTCCAAGAGAACTTCCAACGACCCTGTCTGTCTTCCGCAGAAACTCTCCAAGAGAACTTCCAACGACCCTGTCTGTCTACCGCAGAAAGAAACTCTCCA
>NC_138297.1:71690000-71700000 GCF_965601325.2 Salmo salar
CATATGAACACACATAAAACATGGCAAATGTGTAGAATTGCAGGAAATGAGCTTTAAAACAGCCAAATGTTTCTTGTCACGTATTCTCCCTCTCTGGCCTCTAGGTCACCAGACTACTGACTATTACGCACACCTGTCACTATCGTCACACGCCCCATCGCGTCATCAGACTCACCTGGGCTCCGTCACCTCCCTGATTACCTGCCCTATTTATGTCACTCCGTTTGGTTCCTTCCCCAGGCGTTATTGTTTCTATATCAGTTTCACGTCGGTGCGCTGTTCGTGTTTCTTGTTTTGTTCATGTTTATTTATTAAATGTATTCACTTCCTGAACTTGCTTCCCGACTCTCAGCGTACATCGTTACAGTTCTCCCTGCCCCATGACAAAATGTGTAGCATTTCAGGAAACTAGCTTTGAAACAGCAAAATATTCTCTCTGCCATATGACAAAATGTGTAGAATTTCAGGAAACTAGCTTTGAAACAGCAAAATATTCTCTCTGCCACATGACAAAATGTGTAGAATTTCAGGAAACTAGCTTTGAAACAGCCAAATATTCTCTCTGCCACATGACAAAATGTGTAGAATTTCAGGAAACTAGCTTTGAAACAGCCAAATATTCTCTCTGCCACATGACAAAATGTGTAGAATTTCTGGAAACTAGCTTTGAAACAGCAAAATATTCTCCCAGCCCCATGACAAAATGTGTAGAATTTCAGGAAACTAGCTTTGAAACAGCCAAATATTCTCCCTGCCACATGACAAAATGTGTAGAATTTCAGGAAACTAGCTTTGAAACAGCCAAATATTCTCTCTGCCACATGACAAAATGTGTAGAATTTCAGGAAACTAGCTTTGAAACAGCCAAATATTCTCTCTGCCACATGACAAAATGTGTAGAATTTCAGGAAACTAGCTTTGAAACAGCCAAATATTCTCCCTGCCACATGACAAAATGTGTAGAATTTCAGGAAACTAGCTTTGAAACAGCCAAATATTCTCTCTGCCACATGACAAAATGTGTAGAATTTCACGAAACTAGCTTTGAAACAGCCAAATATTCTCTCTGCCACATGACAAAATGTGTAGAATTTCAGGAAACTAGCTTTGAAACAGCCAAATATTCTCCCTGCCACATGACAAAATGTGTAGAAATTTCAGGAAACTAGCTTTGACAAGCCAAATATTCTCTCTGCCACATGACAAAATGTGTAGAATTTCAGGAAAACTAGCTTTGAAACAGCCAAATATTCTCCCTGCCACATGACAAAATGTGTAGAATTTCAGGAAACTAGCTTTGAAACAGCCAAATATTCTCCCTGCCCCATGACAAAATGTGTAGAAATTTCAGGAAACTAGCTTTGAAACAGCCAAAACGGTTCTGAGGGGGAAGCACACACACACACACACACACACACACACACACACACACACACACACACACACACACACACACACACACACACACACACACACACACACACACACACACACACACACACGGGGAGAACTCTCTCCAGCACTGTGGTCTGACCTGCCTTGCTTGTAGAGGAACCAAACACATAAAAGGCAGTGGCCCATCAGCCAGTTAGCAGGCTACAAGGGGAACTGTACAGAACATCTGATTAATGCTGGCTGGCTGGATCTCCCTTTATAACCCACTGGAAAACTGGTCTGCTTGGCAGGGTCTGTCTGTCTGTCTGTCTGTCTGTCTGTCTGTCTGTCTGTCTGTCTGTCTGCCTGCCTGCCTGCCTGCCTGCCTGCCTGCCTGTATCTGTCTATCTGATCACCTGTCTTCTGTCTCTGTCTCTGTCTGTCTGTCTGATCTCTGTCCTGTACCTGTCTTCTGCTCTCTACTCAGCTCTGTCTGACTCTCTCTCTCTCCTCTCTCTCTTCCCTGTCTGTCTGTCTGTCTGTCTGTCTGTCTGTCTGTCTTGTCTGTCTGTCTGTCTGATCACCTGTCTGTCTGTCTGTCTGATCACCTGTCTGTCTGTCTGTCTGTCTGTCTGTCTGTCTGTCTGTCTGTCTGTCTGTCTGTCTGTCTGTCTGTCTGTATCTGTCTATCTGATCACCTGTCTGTCTGTCTGTCTGTCTGTCTGTCTGCCTGCCTGTATCTGTCTATCTGATCACCTGTCTGTCTGTCTGTCTGATCACCTGTCTGTCTGTCTGATCACCTGTCTGTCTGTCTGTCTGTCTGTCTGTCTGTCTGTCTGTCTGTCTGTCTGTCTGTCTGTCTGTCTGTATCTGTCTATCTGATCACCTGTCTGTCTGCCTGTCTGTCTATCTGATTACTTGTCTGTCTGTCTGACGACCTGTCTGTCTGTCTGTCTGTCTGTCTGTATCTGTCTATCTGATCACTTGTCTGTCTGTCTGACCACCTGTCTGTCTGTCTGCATCCGTCTGTCTGAACACCTGTCTGTCTGTATCTGTCTGTCTGATCACCTGTTTGTCTGTCTGTATCTGTCTATCTGACCACCTGAATCTGTCTATCTGACCACCTGTCTGCCTGTGTGTATCTGTCTATCTGACCACCTGTCTGCCTGTATGTATCTGTCTATCTGACCACCTGTGTCTGTATCTGTCTATCTGACCACCTGTCTGTCTGTCTGTCTGTCTGTCTGTCTGTCTGTCTGTCTGTCTGTCTGTCTGTCTGTCTGTCTGTCTGTCTGTCTGTCTGTCTCTGAACGTCTGTCTGTCTGTCTGTCTGTCTGTCTGTCTGTCTGTCTGTATCTGTCTCTGAACACCTGCCTGTCTGTCTGTATCTGTGTATCTGACCACCTGCCTGTCTGCCTGTCTGCCTGTCTGTCTGTCTGTCTGTCTGTCTGTCTGTCTGTCTGTCTGTCTGTCTGTCTGTCTGTCTGTATCTGTCTATCTGACCACCTGCCTGTCTGTCTGTCTATCTGACCACCTGTCTGTCTGTCTGTCTGTCTGTCTGTCTGTCTGTCTGTCTGTCTGTCTGTCTGTCTGTCTGTCTGTCTGTCTGGTCTGTCTGTCTCTGAACACCTGCCTGTCTGTCTGTATCTGTGTATCTGACCACCTGTCTGTCTGTATCTGTCTATCTGACCACCTGTCTGTCTGTCTGTCTGTCTGTCTGTCTGTCTGTCTGTCTGTCTGTCTGTCTGTCTGTCTGTATCTGACCACCTGTCTGTCTGTATCTGTGTATCTGACCACCTGCCTGTCTGTCTGTATCTGTCTGACCACCTGCCTGTCTGTCTGTCTGTCTGTCTGTCTGTCTGTCTGTCTGTCTGTATTTGTCTAACTGATCACCTGTCTGTCTGTCTGTCTGTCTGTCTGTCTGTCTGTCTGTCTGTCTGTCTGTCTGTCTGTCTGTCTGTCTGTCTTTCTGTCTGTCTGTCTGTCTGTCTGTATCTGTCTATCTGACTACCTGTCTGTCTGTATCTATCTTACCACCTGTGTGTCTGTGTATCTGACCACCTGCCTGTCTGTCTGTATCTGACCACCTGTCTGTCTGTATCTGTGTATCTGACCACCTGTCTGTCTGTCTGTATCTGTCTGACCACCTGCCTGTCTGTATTTGTCTAACTGATCACCTGTCTGTCTGTCTGTCTGTCTGTCTGTCTGTCTGTCTGTCTGTCTGTCTGTCTGTCTGTCTGTCTGTCTGTCTGTCGTATCTGTCTATCTGACCACCTGTCTGTCTGTATCTATCTTACCACCTGTTTGTCTGTGTCTGTCTATCTTACCACCTGTTTGTCTGTGTCTGTCTATCTGACCACCTGTCTGTCTGTATCTATCTGACCACCTGTCTGTCTGTATCTATCTGACCACCTGTTTGTCTGTATCTATCTGACCACCTGTCTGTCTGTCTGTCTGTCTGTCTGTCTGTCTGTCTGTCTGTCTGTCTGTCTGTCTGTCTGTCTGTCTGTCTGTCTGTCTGTCTGTCTGTCTGTCTGTCTGTCTGTCTGTCTGTCTTACCACCTGCCCTGGGAGGGGAGACATGAGATGAGTGGAGTGTGTGTGTGTGGTGTGGGGGTGTATGGTGTGTGGTGTGGGGGCGTGTGTGGAGGGTGTATGGTGTGAGGGGGGAGGGGAGCAGCCAAACAGTGAGTAGGTGCAGGTTGGGGAATGAAGCCCTGGATCAGATCTGTTCAGACTGACCTTGGCAGTTCCTGTCAGCTGGATGACAAACACACCCTGAGGAGAGGGGAATGGAAGTACTGCTAACCCGCGCCATGGAAACAAACCCCAGAAGTACTGCTAACCCTCACCATGGAAACAAACCCCAGAAGTACTGCTAACCCGCGCCATGGAAACAAACCCCAGAAGTACTGCTAACCCGCGCCATGGAAACAAACCCCAGAAGTACTGCTAACCCTCGCCATGGAAACAAACCCCAGAAGTACTGCTAACCCTCGCCATGGAAACAAACCCCAGAAGTACTGCTAACCCGCGCCATGGAAACAAACCCCAGAAGTACTGCTAACCCGCGCCATGGAAACAAACCCCAGAAGTACTGCTAACCCTCGCCATGGAAACAAACCCCAGAAGTACTGCTAACCCTCGCCATGGAAACAAACCCCAGAAGTACTGCTAACCCGCGCCATGGAAACAAACCCCAGAAGTACTGCTAACCCTCGCCATGGAAACAAACCCCAGAAGTACTGCTAACCCTCGCCATGGAAACAAACCCCAGAAGTACTGCTAACCCTCGCCATGGAAACAAACCCCAGAAGTACTGCTAACCCTCGCCATGGAAACAAACCCCAGAAGTATTTGCATGCAACAGCTGTGAGCTGTATATTTATATGTCTCCATGCAAATGGTTACAATGAAACAGTCCCAACGTATTGCAGCACTGAACTGCTGTCCCAACCTCCCAGATCTGATGGACAACAGCAGAGACTGAACTGCTGTCCCAACCTCCCAGATCTGATGGACAACAGCAGAGACTGAACTGCTGTCCCAACCTCCCAGATCTGATGGACAACAGCAGAGACTGAACTGCTGTCCCAACCTCCCAGATCTGATGGACAACAGCAGAGACTGAACTGCTGTCCCAACCTCCCAGATCTGATGGACAACAGCAGAGACTGAACTGCTGTCCCAACCTCCCAGATCTGATGGACAACAGCAGAGACTGAACTGCTGTCCCAACCTCCCAGATCTGATGGACAACAGCAGAGACTGAACTGCTGTCCCAACCTCCCAGATCTGATGGACAACAGCAGAGACTGAACTGCTGTCCCAACCTCCCAGATCTGATGGACAACAGCAGAGACTGAACTGCTGTCCCAACCTCCCAGATCTGATGGACAACAGCAGAGACTGAACTGCTGTCCCAACCTCCCAGATCTGATGGACAACAGCAGAGACTGAACTGCTGTCCCAACCTCCCAGATCTGATGGACAACAGCAGAGACTGAACTGCTGTCCCAACCTCCCAGATCTGATGGACAACAGCAGAGACTGAACTGCTGTCCCAACCTCCCAGATCTGATGGACAACAGCAGAGACAAGAGAAACGGGTAAACAGAAGAAGAGAGGAAGAGCAGGAATGGAGGATGACCTTGATAACAGACAAAGTGCAGCAGCTGTTTTCTCTCCATCAGGTATTTCTCCCTGGGGAAAATGGTGAAGAAGTACACAACCTACAGTTAACAGACACCCACTCCAGAACACAACAACAGAATAGAAGAGGAGGAGAGGTAGAGGAGGAGGAGGAGAGAGCAGGGGAGGAGAGAGGAGAGGGCAGGGGAGGAGAGAGAGGAGAGGGCAGGGGAAGAGAGAGGGAGAGGGCAGGGGAGGAGGGAGGAGAGGGCAGGGGTGGAGAGGAGAGAGCAGGGGAGGAGAGAGGGAGAGGGCAGGGGAGGAGAGAGGAGAGCAGGGGAGGAGAGGAGGAGAGGGCAGGGGAGGAGAGGTGGAGAGAGCAGGGGAGGAGAGAGGAGAGGAGAGGGCAGGGGAGGAGAGAGGAGAGGGCAGGGGTGGGAGAGAGGAGAGAGCAGGGGTGGAGAGAGGGAGAGGGCAGGGGAGGAGAGAGGGAGAGGGCAGGGGAGGAGAGAGGAGAGGGAGAGGGCAGGGGAGGAGAGAGGAGAGGGCAGGGGAGGAGAGAGGAGAGAGCAGGGGGAGGGAGAGAGGAGAGGAGAGGGCAGGGGAGGAGAGAGGAGGAGAGGGCAGGGGAGGAGAGGTGGAGAGAGCAGGGGAGGAGAGAGGAGAGGAGAGGGCAGGGGAGGAGAGAGGAGAGGGCAGGGGTGGAGAGAGGAGAGGGCAGGGGAGGGAGAGAGGGAGAGGGCAGGGAGGAGAGAGGAGAGAGGAGAGGGCAGGGGAGGAGAGAGGAGAGGGCAGGGGAGGAGAGAGGAGAGGGCAGGGGAGGAGAGAGGAGAGGTAGAGGAGGAGAGAGGAGAGGGCAGGGGAGGAGAGGAGGAGAGGGCAGGGGAAGAGAGGAGAGGGCAGGGGAGGAGAGAGGAGAGGGCAGGGGAGGAGAGGAGGGGAGAGGGCAGGGGAGGAGAGAGGGGGAAGGGAGAGGGAGGAGAGAGGAGAGGAGAGAGGGCAGGGAGGGAGGGGAGAGGGCAGGGGAAGAGAGGAGAGGAGAGAGGAGAGGGCAGGGGAGGAGAGAGGGAGAGGGCAGGGGAGGAGAGAGGAGAGGGCAGGGGAGGAGAGAGGAGAGGTAGAGGAGGAGAGGAGAGGGCAGGGGAGGAGAGAGGAGAGGGCAGGGGAGGGAGAGAGGAGAGGGCAGGGGAAGAGAGAGGAGAGGGCAGGGGAGGAGGGAGGAGAGGGCAGGGGAGGAGAGAGGGGGAAGGGAGAGGAGGAGAGAGGAGAGGAGAGAGGGGCAGGGGAGGAGGGGAGAGGGCAGGGGAAGAGAGGAGAGGAGAGAGGAGAGTGCAGGGGAGGAGAGAGGAGAGGGCAGGGGAGGGGAGAGAGGAGAGGGCAGGGGAGGAGAGGAGGGGAGAGGGCAGGGGAGGAGAGAGGAGAGAGGAGAGTGCAGGGGAGGAGAGAGGAGAGGGCAGGGGAGGAGAGGAGGAGAGGGCAGGGGAGGAGAGGGCAGGGGATTAGAGGAGGAGAGGGCAGGGGAGGAGAGAGGAGAGGGCAGGGGAGGAGAGAGGAGAGGGCAGGGGAGGAGAGAGGAGAGGGCAGGGGAGGAGAGGAGGAGAGGGCAGGGGAGGAGAGGGCAGGGGATTAGAGGAGGAGAGGGCAGGGGAGGAGAGAGGAGAGGGCAGGGGAGGAGAGAGGAGAGGGCAGGGGAGGAGAGAGGAGAGGGCAGGGGAGGAGAGAGGAGAGGAGAGGGGAGGAGAGGAGAGGAGGAGAGGGCAGGGGGAGGAGAGAGGAGAGGAGAGGGGGGAGAGAGGAGAGGACAGGGGAGGAGAGGAGGGAGAGGGCAGGGGAAGAGAGGAGGGAGAGGGCAGGGGAAGAGAGGAGGGAAGGGGAGGAGAGAGTAGAGGACAGGGGAGGAGAGGAGGGAGAGGAGGGGAGAGCAGGGGAGGTGAGGGAGAGGAGAGGAGGGAGAGGAGGAGAGGAGAGGGAGAGGAGAGAGAGGAGGAGAGGAGAGGAGAGGAGAGGAGAGGAGAGGAGAGGAGAGGAGAGGAGAGGAGAGGAGAGGAGAGGAGAGGAGAGGAGAGGAGAGGAGAGGAGAGGAGGGGAGGGGAGAGGGAGAGGAGAGGGAGAGGAGGAGAGAAGGCAGGGGAGGGGAGGGGAGGGGAGGAGAGGGAGGGAGGGAGGGAGGGGAGGACAGGGGAAGAGTGGTAGAGGAGAAGAGGGGAGGGGAGAGGAGGAGAGAGTAGAGGGCAGGGGAGGAGAGGGAGAGGGAAGGTGAGGAGAGGAGGTAGAGGAGAGGGCAGGGGAGTAGAGGTAGAGGAGAGGTGAGGAGGTAGAGGAGAGGGCAGGGGAGTAGAGGTAGAGGAGAGGTGAGGAGGTAGAGGAGAGGGCAAGGGAGTAGAAGGAGAGGGAAGGGGGGAGAGGAGGAGAGGTAAAGGAGAGGGCAGGGTAGGAGAGGGGGAGAAGATGCCAGGGGAGGAGAGGAAGAGAGGTAGAGGAGTGGCCAGGGTAGGAGAGGAAGAGAGGTAGAGGAGAGGGCAGGGTGAGGAGAGGGTGTAGAAGAGGCCAGGGGAGGAGAGGAAGAGTGGTAGAGGAGAGGCCAGGGGAGGAGAGGTGGAGAGATAGAGGAGAGGCCAGGGGAGGAGAGGTGGAGAGGTAGAGGAGAGGCCAGGGTAGGAGAGGAAGAGAGGTAGAGGAGAGGGCAGGGTAGGAGAGGTGTAGAAGAGGCCAGGGGAGGAGAGGAAGAGTGGTAGAGGAGAGGCCAGGGGAGGAGAGGTGGAGAGATAGAGGAGAGGCCAGGGGAGGGAGAGGTGGAGAGGTAGAGGAGAGGCCAGGGGAGGAGAGGTGGAGAGGTAGAGGAGAGGCCAGGGGAGGAGAGGTGGAGAGGTAGAGGAGAGGCCAGGGGAGGAGAGGAAGAGAGGTAGAGGAGAGGCCAGGGGAGGAGAGGTAGAGGAGAGGGCAGGGTAGGAGAGGTGTAGAAGAGGCCAGGGGAGGAGAGGGAAGAGAGGTAGAGGAGAGGGCAGGGTAGGAGAGGTGTAGAAGAGGCCAGGGGAGGAGAGTAAGAGAGGTAGAGGAGAGGGCAGGGTAGGAGAGGTGTAGAAGAGGCCAGGGGAGGAGAGTAAGAGAGGTAGAGGAGAGGCCAGGGGAGGAGAGGTGGAGAGGTAGAGGAGAGGCCAGGGGAGGAGAGTAAGAGAGGCAGAGGAGAGGCCAGGGGAGGAGAGGTGGAGAGGTAGAGGAGAGGCCAGGGGAGGAGAGTAAGAGAGGCAGAGGAGAGGCCAGGGGAGGAGAGGTGGAGAGGTAGAGGAGAGGCCAGGGGAGGAGAGTAAGAGAGGCAGAGGAGAGGCCAGGGGAGGAGAGGAAGAGCGGTAGAGGAGAGGGCAGGGTAGGAGAGGTGTAGAAGAGGCCAGGGGAGGAGAGGAAGAGAGGTAGAGGAGAGGCCAGGGGAGGAGAGGTGGAGAGGTAGAGGAGAGGCCAGGGGAGGAGAGTAAGAGAGGCAGAGGAGAGGCCAGGGGAGGAGAGGTGGAGAGGAAAGCATATCTCTCTCCCTGTTTTGTCAACATGCTTCTCCCTCTGGACTTCCCAAGGTCTCAGACGTGTTCTTATCAGGAGGAGAGGAGAGGAGGGAGGAGGAGAGGAGTGTCCCAGGAGATGTTGACTAGCTAGCTGCCAGCCACGCCAACTGGGTTAGGAGTCAGCAGCAGAGCCTCATGTCTGTCCTAACTAAGGCTGCATTCCAAATGTCCCTCTATTCCCCATGTAGTGCACTACTGTTGACCTGGGCCCATAATAGTAGAAAACAACCAGAATGGAGAAAGAACCATTGAAATCCCAGAATGTATGTGATGCCACCCGAGGGTCAACTCATAAAGCACATTTAAAACCTGTATTATTCAAAAACACTCAATTCTGTCAAATACTGTATATACCATCAAAAATGTTTTCAAATACTGTGATATGAAATTTTTGGTCATATCGCCCAGTCCAACTAATAGCCTAATAACTAATAATAGCCTAATAACTAATAACAGCCTAATAACCAATAACTCTAATAACCCAATAACTAATAATAGCCTAATAAATCTAATAGCCTAATAACTAATACTAGCCCAATAACTAATAATAGCCCAATACCTAATAACCCAATAACTAATAATAGCCTAATAACTAATACTAGCCTAATAACTAATACTAGCCTAATAACTAATACTAGCCTAATAACTAATACTAGCCTAATAAATGTAATAGCCTAATAACTAATAATAGCCTAATAACTAATAATAGCCTAATAACTAATACTAGCCTAATAACTAATACTAGCCTAATAACTAATAATAGCCTAATAACGAATAATAGCCTAATAACTCATAATAGCCTAATAATATATCTAATAATAGCCTAATAACTAATAACTAATAATAGCATAATAACGAATAATAGCCGAATAACTAATAACAGCCTAATAAATAATAACTAATAATAACCTAATAAATGTAATAGCCTAATAACGAATAAT
>NC_138297.1:71705000-71785000 GCF_965601325.2 Salmo salar
CACCCTGATACCTCTAACATACCCTTTAACCTAAATATATCCACCCTGATACCTCTAACATACCCTTTAACCTAAATATATCCACCCTGATACCTCTAACATACCCTTTAACCTAAATATATCCACCCTGATACCTCTAACATACCCTTTAATCTAAATATATCCACCCTGATACCTCTAACATACCCTTTAATCTAAATAGATCCACCCTGATACCTCTAACATACCCTTTAATCTAAATATATCCACCCCGATACCTCTAACATACCCTTTAACCTAAATATATCCACCCTGATACCTCTAACATACCCTTTAATCTAAATATATCCACCCTGACACCTCTAACATACCCTTTAATCTAAATATATCCACCCTGATACCTCTAACATACCCTTTAATCTAAGTATATCCACCCTGATACCTCTAACATACCCTTTAATCTAAATATATCCACCCTGATACCTCTAACATACCCTTTAATCTAAATATATCCACCCTGATACCTCTAACATACCCTTTAATCTAAATATATCCACCCTGATACCTCTAACATACCCTTTAATCTAAATATATCCACCCTGATACCTCTAACATACCCTTTAATCTAAATATATCCACCCTGATACCTCTAACATACCCTTTAATCTAAATATATCCACCCTGATACCTCTAACATACCCTTTAATCTAAATATATCCACCCTGATACCTCTAACATACCCTTTAACCTAAATATATCCACCCTGATACCTCTAACATACCCTTTAATCTAAATATATCCACCCTGATACCTCTAACATACCCTTTAACCTAAATATATCCACCCTGATACCTCTAACATACCCTTTAATCTAAATATATCCACCCTGATACCTCTAACATACCCTTTAATCTAAATATATCCACCCTGATACCTCTAACATACCCTTTAATCTAAATATATCCACCCTGATACCTCTAACATACCCTTTAATCTAAATATATCCACCCTGATACCTCTAACATACCCTTTAATCTAAATATATCCACCCTGATACCTCTAACATACCCTTTAACCTAAATATATCCACCCTGATACCTCTAACATACCCTTTAATCTAAATATATCCACCCTGATACCTCTAACATACCCTTTAATCTAAATATATCCACCCTGATACCTCTAACATACCCTTTAATCTAAATATATCCACCCTGATACCTCTAACATACCCTTTAATCTAAATATATCCACCCTGATACCTCTAACATACCCTTTAATCTAAATATATCCACCCTGATACCTCTAACATACCCTTTAATCTAAATATATCCACCCTGATACCTCTAACATACCCTTTAATCTAAATATATCCACCCTGATACCTCTAACATACCCTTTAATCTAAATATATCCACCCTGATACCTCTAACATACCCTTTAATCTAAATATATCCACCCTGATACCTCTAACATACCCTTTAATCTAAATATATCCACCCTGATACCTCTAACATACCCTTTAATCTAAATATATCCACCCTGATACCTCTAACATACCCTTTAATCTAAATATATCCACCCTGATACCTCTAACATACCCTTTAATCTAAATATATCCACCCTGATACCTCTAACATACCCTTTAATCTAAATATATCCACCCTGATACCTCTAACATACCCTTTAATCTAAATATATCCACCCTGATACCTCTAACATACCCTTTAATCTAAATATAGTCCACCCTGATACCTCTAACATACCCTTTAATCTAAATATATCCACCCTGATACCTCTAACATACCCTTTAATCTAAATATATCCACCCTGATACCTCTAACATACCCTTTAATCTAAATATATCCACCCTGATACCTCTAACATACCCTTTAATCTAAATATATCCACCCTGATACCTCTAACATACCCTTTAATCTAAATATATCCACCCTGATACCTCTAACATACCCTTTAATCTAAATATATCCACCCTGATACCTCTAACATACCCTTTAATCTAAATATATCCACCCTGATACCTCTAACATACCCTTTAATCTAAATATATCCACACTGATACCTCTAACATACCCTTTAATCTAAATATATCCACCCTGATACCTCTAACATACCCTTTAATCTAAATATATCCACCCTGATACCTCTAACATACCCTTTAATCTAAATATATCCACCCTGATACCTCTAACATACCCTTTAATCTAAATATATCCACCCTGATACCTCTAACATACCCTTTAACCTAAATATATCCACCCTGATACCTCTAACATACCCTTTAATCTAAATATATCCACCCTGATACCTCTAACATACCCTTTAATCTAAATATATCCACCCTGATACCTCTAACATACCCTTTAACCTAAATATATCCACCCTGATACCTCTAACATACCCTTTAATCTAAATCATTTAAAACGCCTTGTGGGGGAGTTGGTTGTGTCGTGTTGAGATTTCCATATACGAGCATGGATGTGCATACATGCACGCACGCGCACACACACGCGCGCACACACACCACACACACACACACACACACACACACACACACCACACACACACACACACACACACACACACACACCACACTCAGTGTTTGGTGGAATGGGGTCAAAGGTGACTCACCCATTTCCTGGGTCTGCCTCTAGGTCTCTTCTCTCCAGAGGCCAGGGCTTTCTGCAAAGCAAACACAAGACTCGTCATTAGACACAACATATAGAAAATAAATCTAGAAACATATCAGAAATAAATCTAGAAAAATATCTAGAAATATATGTAGAAATATATCAATAAATAAATCTAGAAATATATCAAGAAATACATCTAGAAATATATGTAGAAATATATCAAGAAATAAATCTAGAAATATATCAAGAAATACATCTAGAAATATATATAGAAATATTTCTCATATATGATAGTTGTTATTTATTTATCCCCCTGCAGGGATAACAGATAAAAACAAATACATTACCATGACATTTGACATCTTTGAAATGTATCAGATACTCTTATCCCAGAGCTACTTACAATCAGTTATACACTGTTAGAAAAAAGACTCTTATCCAGAGCTACTTACAATCAGTTATACACTGTTAGAAAAAAGGCTCTTATCCCAGAGCTACTTACAATCAGTGATACACTGTTAGAAAAAAGACTCTTATCCAGAGCTACTTACAATCAGTGATACACTGTTAGAAAAAAGACTTCCAGAATGGTTCTTTGGCTCTCCCCATAGGAGAACCCTTTGAAGAACCCTTTTGGGTTCTATGTAGAACCTTTCCTCTCCTCCTCCATCCATCCCTCCCCCTCCCTCCCTCCCTCCCTCCCTCCCTCCCTCCCTCCTCCCTCCCTCCCTCCCTCCTACCATGCTCTATATCAGAGGAGTAGCAGCAAGATAAGCAGGTATGTCAGACAGGAAGTTACATCTTGTTCCAGTCTCTGAGCTCATCCTAACACTAACAGCTTCACTGTAATCAGTCCACTATGGGCCCTGGTCAAAAGTACACTCTTAGATAAAAGGGTTCCAAAAGGGTTCTTCCACTGTCTCCCACAGGAGAACCCTTTTTGGTTTCTGGTAGAACCCTTTTTGGTTCCAGGTAGAACTCTTTTGGGTTCCATGTAGTTGGGTTATCGCTGCACCTGCGATAAAATCTGGCAAATATGTGTACGCGACCAATAACATTTTATTTGATAATTGTCTCAGACGGTAGAGCTATACGGCTTCTTCTTCTCATGTCTCTGTGACTGCCTCGTCCTCTAACTCCTCCACCTCCTCTTCTACCTCCTCCTCTTCCACCTCCTCCTCTTCCACCTCCTTCTCGTCTACCTCCACCTCCTCCTCTACCTCCACCTCCTCCTCTACTTCCTCCTCTTCCTCCTTCTCGTCTACCTCCACCTCCTCCTCTACCTCCTCCTCTTCCACCTCCACCTCCTCCTCTACTTCCTACTCCTCCTACCCCTCCAACTCCTCTTCAACCACCTCCTCTACCTCCGACCCCCCTCCTCTTCCTCTACCTCCTCCTCTACCTCCCCCTCCTCCACCTCCTCTTCTACCTCCACCTCCTCCTCCTTTCTACCTCCCCACCTCTCCTCCTCCTCCTCCCTCCTCCTCTCTACCGCCTCCTCTTCCTCCTCCTCTTCCACCTCCACCTCCTCCTCCTTTTCTACCTCCACCTCCTCCTCCTCCTCTACCTCCTCCATTTCTACCTCCACCTCCTCCTCCTCCCCCCTCCTCCTCCTCCTTTTCTACCTCCTCCACCTCCTCTACCTCCCCCTCCTCCTCTTCCACCTCCTCCTCCTCTTCCACCTCCTCTACCTCCCCCCTCCTCTCTCTTCCACCTCCTCCTCCTCTTCCACCTCCTCTACCTCCCCCTCCTCCACTTCCACCTCCTCCTCCTCTTCACCTCCTCCTCCTCCTCCTCTACCTCCTCCTCTCCTCCTACCTCCTCCTCCTCCCACCTCCCCCTCCTCTACCTCCCCCTCCTCCTCTTCCACCTCCTCCTCCTCTTCCTCCTCCACCTCCTCCTCCTCCACCAGAGAGCCAAGAGCCCTGTCCCAGGTTCCAGGGGAATTCTAGCCTAGGTATCCCTTACCCAACCAAACAGGAATGCAGGGTAAATATAGTGTGGCTTTGTGATGTTAACTGAGTCAACCTGAGTGTAGTGATGACTGGGTGGAAAACTATGCTATGTTGTACTTATCAGGAAAGGCATTGATGAATGGCCAACGCAATTTCCCTTGAAGGCCTCCATTATCAGCCAAATAATGATCATTTTGTGCAAAAACTCCAATTCAGACAGGCCCACCGGGCTAAAGATGGGCCATCAACTCTTACTGCCCTATGGCCAGTCCTCCCCTGTCTCAGAGAGATCCCCTCTGCAGGTGGCTCGTCTCACAGCCTCATCTCTCTGCTGAGATTATCTCTTATCTGCCAAACATCCCCACAACCACCCCTACTGCTCTGGAGGTTACTAGCCTACCAGTCACCAAACGTCAAAGCACAGACTAGAGCCAACTACATCTCAACAAACCAACAAGCCTAAAGGACTAAAAGCTAGTGAGATGATGATTCGCACAATAACACATTTATGTTGACATTTTTTCCTCAGGGACGTTTTCAACCTGTGTCTGTAGACAAGCTCGAATTTTCTACATTCCACCCTTATTCCCATGGTGTGCTGCAGACAGACACACAGACGAGATGCCCCAGACAGACACACAGACGAGATGCCCCCAGACAGACACACAGACGTGATGCCCCCAGACAGACACACAGACGAGATGCCCCCAGACAGACACACAGACGAGATGCCCCCAGACAGACACACAGACGAGATGCCCCCAGACAGACACACAGACGAGATGCCCCCAGACAGACACACAGACGAGATGCCCCCAGACAGACACACAGACGAGATGCCCCCAGACAGACACACAGACGAGATGCCCCAGACAGACACACAGACGAGATGCCCCCAGACAGACACACAGACGAGATGCCCCCAGACAGACACACAGACGAGATGCCCCCAGACAGACACACAGACGAGATGCCCCCAGACAGACACACAGACGAGATGCCCCCAGACAGACACACAGACGAGATGCCCCCAGACAGACACACAGACGAGATGCCCCCAGACAGACACACAGACGAGATGCCCCAGACAGACACACAGACGAGATGCCCCCAGACAGACACACAGACGAGATGCCCCCAGACAGACACACAGACGAGATGCCCCCAGACAGACACACAGAGTAGATGCCCCCAGACAGACACACAGACGAGATGCCCCCAGACAGACACACAGACGAGATGCCCCCAGACAGACACACAGACGAGATGCCCCCAGACAGACACACAGACGAGATGCCGCCAGACAGACACACAGACGAGATGCCCCCAGACAGACACACAGACGAGATGCCCCCAGACAGACACACAGACGAGATGCCCCCAGACAGACACACAGACGAGATGCCCCCAGACAGACACACAGACGAGATGCCCCCAGACAGACACACAGAGTAGATGCCCCCAGACAGACACACAGACGAGATGCCCCAGACAGACACACAGACGAGATGCCCCCAGACAGACACACAGACGAGATGCCCCCAGACAGACACACAGACGAGATGCCGCCAGACAGGGGCCGTGTCTCAAATTACACTCTATTCCCGAATTAGTGCACTATTTTTGACCAGAGGCATTTGGGACACAGACATGTTTACAGCAGGGATTAAGTCAGACTGGAACTTGACTGGTTAACAGTCTTCTGTCGTATTGTGAGACAACTTGACTGGTTAACAGTCTGTCGTATTGTTAGACAACTTGACTGGTTAACAGTCTTCTGTCGTATTGTGAGACAACTTGACTGGTTAACAGTCTGTCGTATTGTTAGACAACTTGACTGGTTAACAGTCTGTCGTATTGTTAGACAACTTGACTGGTTAACAGTCTTCTGTCGTATTGTTAGACAACTTGACTGGTTAACAGTCTGTCGTATTGTTAGACAACTTGACTGGTTAACAGTCTGTCGTATTGTTAGACAACTTGACTGGTTAACAGTCTGTCGTATTGTTAGACAACTTGACTGGTTAACAGTCTGTCGTATTGTTAGACAACTTGGTATTGTAATCATTACCAGCACCTAAATATAAACATTACCAGCACCTAAATATAAACATTACCAGCACCTAAATATAAACATTACCAGCACCTAAATATAAACATTACCAGCACCTAAATATAAACATTACCAGCACCTAAATATAAACATTACCAGCACCTAAATATATACATTACCAGCACCTAAATATAAACATTACCAGCACCTAAATATATACATTACCAGCACCTAAATATATACATTACCAGCACCTAAATATAAACATTACCAGCACCTAAATATATACATTACCAGCACCTAAATATATACATTACCAGCACCTAAATATATACATTACCAGCACCTAAATATAAACATTACCAGCACCTAAATATAAACATTACCAGCACCTAAATATATACATTACCAGCACCTAAATATATACATTACCAGCACCTAAATATAAACATTACCAGCACCTAAATATAAACATTACCAGCACCTAAATATAAACATTACCAGCACCTAAATATAAACATTACCAGCACCTAAATATATACATTACCAGCACCTAAATATAAACATTACCAGCACCTAAATATAAACATTACCAGCACCTAAATATAAACATTACCAGCACCTAAATATATACATTACCAGCACCTAAATATAAACATTACCAGCACCTAAATATAAACATTACCAGCACCTAAATATAAACATTACCAGCACCTAAATATAAACATTACCAGCACCTAAATATAAACATTACCAGCACCTAAATATATTACATTACCAGCACCTAAATATAAACATTACCAGCACCTAAATATATACATTACCAGCACCTAAATATAAACATTACCAGCACCTAAATATAAACATTACCAGCACCTAAATATATACATTACCAGCACCTAAATATAAACATTACCAGCACCTAAATATAAACATTACCAGCACCTAAATATAAACATTACCAGTACCTAAATATAAACATTACCAGCACCTAAATACACACATTACCAGCACCTAAATATAAACATTACCAGCACCTAAATATAAACATTACCAGCACCTAAATATAAACATTACCAGCACCTAAATATAAACATTACCAGTACCTAAATATAAACATTACCAGCACCTAAATACACACATTACCAGCACCTAAATATAAACATTACCAGCACCCTAAATATAAACATTACCAGCACCTAAATATAAACATTACCAGCACCTAAATATAAACATTACCAGTACCTAAATATAAACATTACCAGCACCTAAATACACACATTACCAGCACCTAAATATAAACATTACCAGCACCTAAATATAAACATTACCAGCACCTAAATATAAACATTACCAGCACCTAAATATAAACATTACCAGTACCTAAATATAAACATTACCAGCACCTAAATACACACATTACCAGCACCTAAATATAAACATTACCAGCACCTAAATATAAACATTACCAGCACCTAAATATAAACATTACCAGCACCTAAATATAAACATTACCAGCACCTAAATATAAACATTACCAGTACCTAAATATAAACATTAACAGCACCTAAATACACACATTACCAGCACCTAAATATAAACATACAGCAAATAGCTGCTGTTTATAAGAGTAAGTTCATGTTTAAGTTATTCAGCACTGTCAACACTTTATTCAACACTTTCATAAAGCCATAAAATGGCCGCTCCCTTATCCACTCACATTACAAAGTGTATCGATAGACGTGCATTGTTATTAACGGCTTGTGTCCATTTTTTAATATGGAGGAATATTTCACGTTCTCTGGTCATACGAGTAACAACATGAACTGGTGCATGAGGCCAGAAAACAATGAAGTGTGACTGGAGTTTCTCCATCAGCTGGAAGACTGATGGTCAGTCAGCGGAGGGAGGAAGAACAGAGGGACGGTGCTCTCTCTTTCTCCCTCTCTCCTTCCCTCTCTCTCTCTCTTTCTCCCTCTCTCCTTCCCTCTCTCTCTCTCTTTCTCCCTCTCTCCTTCCCTCTCTCTCTCTCTTTCTCCCTATCTCCTTCCCTCTCTCTCTCTCTTTCTCCCTCTCTCCTTCCCTCTCTCTCTCTCTTTCTCCCTCTCTCCTTCCCTCTCTCTCTCTCTTTCTCCCTCTCTCTTTCCCTCTCTCTCTCTCTTTCTCCCTCTCTCCTTCCCTCTCTCTCTCCCTCTCTCCTTCCCTCTCCTCTCTCTCTTTCTCCCTCTCTCCTTCCCTCTCTCTCTCTCTTTCTCCCTCTCTCCTTCCCTCTCTCTCTCTCTTTCTCCCTCTCTCCTTCCTCTCTCTCTCTCTCTTTCTCCCTCTCTCCTTCCCTCTCTCTCTCCCTCTCTCCTTCCCTCTCTCTCTCTCTTTCTCCCTCTCTCCTTCCCTCTCTCTCTCTCTTTCTCCCTCTCTCCTTCCCTCTCTCTCTCTCTTTCTCCCTCTCCTCCTCCCCTCTCTCTCTCTCTTTCTCCCTATCTCCTTCCCTCTCTCTCTCTCTCTTTCTCCCTCTCTCCTTCCCTCTCTCTCTCTCTCTCTTTCTCCCTCTCTCCTTCCCTCTCTCTCTCTTTCTCCCTCTCTCCTTCCCTCTCTCTCTCTCTTTCTCCCTCTCTCCTTCCCTCTCTCTCTCTCTCTCTTTCTCCCTCTCTCCTTCCCTCTCTACCTCCGCTGCTGAGACTGACCATCAGATGCAGCCTCTCTACTACTCTCTCTCTCTCTCTCTCTCCTTCCCTCTCTCTCTCTCTTTCTCCCTCTCTCCTTCCCTCTCTACCTCCGCTGCTGAGACTGACCATCAGATGCAGCCTCTCTACTACTCTCTCTCTCTCTCTCTCTCTCTCTCTCTCCTTCCCTCTCTCTCTCTCTCTTTCTCCCTCTCTCCTTCCCTCTCTCTCCTCCGCTGCTGAGACTGACCATCAGATGCAGCCTCTCTGCTGCTCTCTCCTTCCCTCTCTCTCTCTCTCCTTCCCCTCTCCTTCCCTCTCTCCCTCCATTGCTGAGACTGACCATCAGATGCAAGCACCATCAGTCCAGTAAAAATAAAAGCTAATTCAATTTATGCCTCACAATTAATACAACAAATGAACAATTACCAGTGTGATCATATGCCTCACGTTTTGAAATATAAATATAAAATGGTCTGAGAAGAACAACATTGACAGGGCAATTTAAGAATAGTCAATATGCAGTGATAATTTATTGGGCCTACAGCCTACTGCACAAACCGCATTGCTACACAACTGTTTTTAATTGGTTAATGTTGCATAGACTTATCGGAGGGCCTGTTGTCCGGGCCTCTGGCTGTCTCTATGGGGGAGCCACAGGGTTCAATTCTCGGGGCCGACTCTTTTCTCTGTTTACATCAATGATGTCGCTCTTGCTGCTGGTGATTCTCTGATCCACCTCTACGCAGACGACACCATTCTGTATACCTCTGGCCCCTCTTTGGACACTGTGTTAACAACCCTCCAGACGAGATTCAACGCCATACAACACTCCTTCCATGGCCTCCAACTGCTCCTAAATACAAGTAAAACTAAATGCATCCTCTTCAACCACTCGCTGCCTGCACCTGCCCGCCCGTCCAGCATCACTACTCTGGACGGCTCTGACTTAGAATATGTGGACAACTACAAATACCTGGGTGTCTGGTTAGACTGTAAACTCTCCTTCCAGACTCACTTTAAACATCTCCGAAGCAAAATTAAATCTAGAACCGGCTTCCTATTTCACAACAAAGCATCCTTCACTCATGCTGCCAAACATACCGTCGTAAAACTGACTATCCTACCGATCCTCAACTTCGGTGATGTCATTTACAAAATAGCCTCCAACACTCTACTCAGCAAATTGGATGCAGTCTATCACAGCACCATCCGTTTTGTCACCAAAGCCCCATATACTACCCACCACTTCGACCTGTATGCTCTCGTCGGCTGACCCTCGCTTCATATTCGTCGCCAAACCCACTGGCTCCAGGTCATCTATAAGTTCTGCTAGGTAAAGCCCCGCCTTATCTCAGTTCACTGGTCACCATAGCAGCACCCACTCGTAGCACGTGCTCCAGCAGGTATATCTCACTGGTCACCCCCAAAGCCAATTCCTCCTTTGGCTGCCTTTCCTTCCAGTTCTCTGCTGCCAATGACTGGAACAAACTGCAAAAAATCACTGAAGCTGGAGACTCATATCTCCCTCACTAGCTTTAAGCACCAGCTGTCAGAGCAGCTCACAGATCACTGCACCTGTACATAGCCCATCTGTAAATAGCCCATCCTACTACCTCATCCCCATACTGTATTTATTTATTTATCTTGCTCCTTTGCACCCCAGTATCTCTACTTGCACACTCATCTTCTGCACATCTATCACTCCAGTGTTTAATTGCTATATTGTAATTATTTCGCCACTATAGCCTATTTATTGCCTTACCTCCCTTATCCTACCTCATTAGCACACACTGTATATAGACTCTTTGTATTGTATTATTGACTGTATGTTTGCTTATTCCATGTGTAACTCTGTGTTGTTGTTTGTGTACCACTGCTTTGCTTTATCTTGGCCGGGTCACAGTTGTCACGACCTCCACTGAAGTCGGTCCCTCTCCTTGTTCGGGCGGCGTTCGGCGGTCGACGTCCACCGGCCTTCTAGCCATCGCCGATCCACTTTTCATTTTTCATTTGTTTTGTCTTTGTCTTACACACCTGGTTTCAATCCCCCCAATTACTTGTTCATTATTTAACCCTCTGTTCCTCCATGTTTGTTTGTGAGTGATTGTTTGTATGTAAGACGGTCCGTTATGTGGGCTAGATTATTGTATTATATTTGTCTATTTTGAGTAAATGGCGTTTATTTACTCATATCTGCTGTCCTGCGCCTGACTCCTCTACACCAGCTACACACAGACCTCATTACAGCAGTTGTAAATGAGAACTTGTTCTCAACTAGCCTACCTGGTTAAATTAAGGTGAAATGAAATAAATAAATAAAATGATGTTTTTTTAAGTCATGTTTATAAAAAAATCTCAGCGGTAGATCATCGGCTTGCGTTTTGACTCAGAAAGTGACCTGGGCTCAGAAAAATGTTGGTGACCACTGCTGCCTGTTGGCTCATAAGAAAGGAAGCTGCTGTAGACTGCTGCCTGTTGGCTCATAGAAGGAAGCTGCTGTAGACTGCTGCCTGTTGGCTCATAGAAGGAAGCTGCTGTAGACTGCTTGCCTGTTGGCTCATAGAAGGAAGCTGCTGTAGACTGCTGCCTGTTGGCTCATAGAAGGAAGCTGCTGAAATGGGAGTCTAGATTTGGACGTGTTGTCATTGCATTGACAATAATCTGCCAAATACATGAGTCATCCTACTGTTGTTTTACAAAACAATGTTTACAATGCCAGGAACGTGGGTTGAATTCCTGCTGGGGCCACCCATAGAACGAGGGTTTAATTCCTGCTGGGGCCACCCATAGGACAAGGGTTTAATTCCTGCTGGGGCCACCCATAGGACAAGGGTTTAATTCCTGCTGGGGCCACCCATAGGACAAGGGTTTAATTCCTGCTGGGGCCACCCATAGGACAAGGGTTTAATTCCTGCTGGGGCCACCCATAGGACAAGGGTTTAATTCCTGCTGGGGCCACCCATAGGACAAGGTTTGAATTCCTGCTGGGGCCACCCATAGGACAAGGGTTTAATTCCTGCTGGGGCCACCCATAGGACAAGGGTTGAATTCCTGCTGGGGCCACCCATAGGACAAGGGTTTAATTCCTGCTGGGGCCACCCATAGGACAAGGGTTGAATTCCTATATATACAATAGCACTGTGTCACTGCATGTGTGTCAGGGTTAGGGTGAGGTGATGAGGTGTCAGGGTGTGTGTGTGTGTGTGTGTGTGTGTGTGTGTGTGTGTGTGTGTGTGTGTGTGTGTGTGTGTGTGTGTGTGTGTGTGTGTGTGTGTGTGCGTGCGTGCGTGCGTGCGTGCGTGCGTGCGTGCGTGCGTGCGTGCGTGCGCGTGCGTGCGTGTGTGTGTTAAAGTTCAGTAGCATGGTTCTCACCCTGGCGGCTGCCTTGGAGGGGCATTTGTTCTTGCTGCCTCTGGGACGACCCCTTGGTCGTTTAGGGACGGGCTCTCCAGTAGGTTCCTATGGGCAGACAGACAGTCAGTCAGACAGAAAGACATAGAGACAGTCAGACAGACAGTCAGACAGACAGAGAGACCGTCAGACAGAGAGACCGTCAGACAGAGAGACAGTCAGAGAGACAGTCAGGTAGACAAAAAGACAGTCAGACAGACATAGAGACAGTCAGACAGTATGAGATATAGACAGTCAGTCAGACCGTCAGAGAGACAGTCAGAGAGACAGTCAGACAGACATAGGGACAGTCAGAGAGACATAGAGACAGTCAGACAGACAGACAGTCAGACAGACATAGAAACAGTCAGACAGACATAGATACAGTCAGACAGGCAGAGAGACAGTTAGACAGACAGAAAGACAGACATAGAGACAGTGAGACAGTCAGACAGACATCGAGACAGTCAGACATAGAGACAGTCAGACAGACAGTCAGACAGACATAGAAACAGTCAGACAGACAGAGAGACCGTCAGACAGAGAGACCGTCAGACAGAGAGACAGTCAGACAGACAGACATGGAGACAGTCAGACAGACATGAAGACAGTCAGACAGACAGTCAGACAGACATGGAGACAGTCAGACTGACATAGAGGCAGTCAGACAGACAGACAGACAGACAGAGAGACAGTCAGACAGACAAAAAGACAGTCAGACAGACATAGAGACAGTCAGACAGTATGAGATAGAGACAGTCAGTCAGACCGTCAGAGAGACAGTCAGAGAGACAGTCAGACAGACATAGGGACAGTCAGAGAGACATAGAGAGTCAATCTACCATTTACTGGTGGTCTCTTAGTCTGTCTACTGGTGGTCTCTTAGTCTGTCTACTGGTGGTCTCTTAGTCTGTCTACCATTTACTGGTGGTCTCAGTCTGTCTACTGGTGGTCTCTTAGTCTGTCTACCATTTACTGGTGGTCTCAGTCTGTCTACTGGTGGTCTCTTAGTCTGTCTACTGGTGGTCTCTTAGTCTGTCTACCATTTACTGGTGGTCTCTTAGTCTGTCTACTGGTGGTCTCTTGATCTGTCTACTGGTGGTCTCAGTCTGTCTACTGGTGGTCTCTTAGTCTGTCTACTGGTGGTCTCTTGATCTGTCTACTGGTGGTCTCAGTCTGTCTACTGGTGGTCTCTTAGTCTGTCTACCATTTACTGGTGGTCTCTTAGTCTGTCTACTGGTGGTCTCTTGATCTGTCTACTGGTGGTCTCAGTCTGTCTACTGGTGGTCTCTTAGTCTGTCTACTGGTGGTCTCTTAGTCTGTCTACCATTTACTGCTGGTCTCTTAGTCTGTCTACCATTTACTGGTGGTCTCTTAGTCTGTCTACTGGTGGTCTCTTAGTCTGTCTACTGGTGGTCTCTTAGTCTGTCTACCATTTACTGGTGGTCTCAGTCTGTCTACTGGTGGTCTCTTAGTCTGTCTACCATTTACTGGTGGTCTCAGTCTGTCTACTGGTGGTCTCTTAGTCTGTCTACTGGTGGTCTCTTAGTCTGTCTACCATTTACTGGTGGTCTCTTAGTCTGTCTACCATTTACTGGTGGTCTCAGTCTGTCTACTGGGGGTCTCTTAGTCTGTCTACCATTTACTGGTGGTCTCTTGATCTGTCTACTGGTGGTCTCAGTCTGTCTACTGGTGGTCTCTTAGTCTGTCTACCATTTACTGGTGGTCTCTTAGTCTGTCTACTGGTGGTCTCTTAGTCTGTCTACTGGTGGTCTCTTAGTCTGTCTACCATTTACTGGTGGTCTCTTAGTCTGTCTACCATTTACTGGTGGTCTCAGTCTGTCTACTGGTGGTCTCTTAGTCTGTCTACCATTTACTGGTGGTCTCTTGGTCTGTCTACTGGTGGTCTCAGTCTGTCTACTGGTGGTCTCTAGTCTGTCTACCATTTACTGGTGGTCTCTTAGTCTGTCTACCATTTACTGGTGGTCTCTTAGTCTGTCTACTGGTGGTCTCTTAGTCTGTCTACCATTTACTGGTGGTCTCTTAGTCTGTCTACCATTAACTGGTGGTCTCTTAGTCTGTCTACCATTTACTGGTGGTCTCTTAGTCTGTCTACTGGTGGTCTCTTAGTCTGTCTACCATTAATTGGTGGTATCTTAGTCTGTCTACCATTTACTGGTGGTCTCTTGGTCTGTCTACTGGTGGTCTCAGTCTGTCTACTGGTGGTCTCTTAGTCTGTCTACCATTTACTGGTGGTCTCTTAGTCTGTCTACTGGTGGTCTCTTAGTCTGTCTACCATTTACTGGTGGTCTCTTAGTCTGTCTACTGGTGGTCTCTTAGTCTGTCTACCATTTACTGGTGGTCTCTTAGTCTGTCTACTGGTGGTCTCTTAGTCTGTCTACCATTTACTGGTGGTCTCTTAGTCTGTCTACCATTTACTGGTGGTCTCTTAGTCTGTCTACCATTTACTGGTGGTCTCTTAGTCTGTCTACCATTTACTGGTGGTCTCTTAGTCTGTCTACTGGTGGTCTCTTAGTCTGTCTACTGGTGGTCTCTTAGTCTGTCTACTGGTGGTCTCTTAGTCTGTCTACCGTTTACTGGTGGTCTCTTAGTCTGTCTACCATTTACTGGTGGTCTCTTAGTCTGTCTACCATTTACTGGTGGTCTCTTAGTCTGTCTACTGGTGGTCTCTTAGTCTGTCTACTGGTGGTCTCTTAGTCTGTCTACCATTTACTGGTGGTCTCTTAGTCTGTCTACCATTTACTGGTGGTCTCTTAGTCTGTCTACCATTTACTGGTGGTCTCTTAGTCTGTCTACTGGTGGTCTCTTAGTCTGTCTACTGGTGGTCTCTTAGTCTGTCTACTGGTGGTCTCTTAGTCTGTCTACCATTTACTGGTGGTCTCTTAGTCTGTCTACCATTTACTGGTGGTCTCTTAGTCTGTCTACTGGTGGTCTCTTGGTCTGTCTACCATTTACTGGTGGTCTCTTAGTCTGTCTACTGGTGGTCTCTTAGTCTGTCTACTGGTGGTCTCTTAGTCTGTCTACTGGTGGTCTCTTGGTCTGTCTACCATTTACTGGTGGTCTCTTGGTCTGTCTACTGGTGGTCTCTTAGTCTGTCTACGGTTTACTGGTGGTCTCTTAGTCTGTCTACTGGTGGTCTCTTAGTCTGTCTACTGGTGGTCTCTTAGTCTGTCTACCATTTACTGGTGGTCTCAGTCTGTCTACTGGTGGTCTCTTAGTCTGTCTACCATTTACTGGTGGTCTCTTAGTCTGTCTACCATTTACTGGTGGTCTCTAGTCTGTCTACCATTTACTGGTGGTCTCTTAGTCTGTCTACCATTTACTGGTGGTCTCTAGTCTGTCTACCATGTGCGTGAGAGCGAAACAGAGAGTTGTTTCTGCATTAAAAAAACTAAATCTGAATCTTAGATCTGACCTGATACCTGTAGAGAACCATTCACACAGACCTGATACCTGTAGAGAACCATTCACACTGACCTGATACCTGTAGAGAACCATTCACACAGACCTGATACCTGTAGAGAACCATTCACACAGACCTGATACCTGTAGTGAACCATTCACACAGACCTGATACCTGTAGAGAACCATTCACACAGACCTGATACCTGTAGTGAACCATTCACACAGACCTGATACCTGTAGAGAACCATTCACACTGACCTGATACCTGTAGAGAACCATTCACACTGACCTGATACCTGTAGAGAACCATTCACACTGACCTGATACCTGTAGAGAACCATTCACACAGACCTGATACCTGTAGAGAACTATTCACACTGACCTGATACCTGTAGAGAACCATTCACACAGACCTGATACCTGTAGAGAACCATTCACACAGACCTGATACCTGTAGTGAACCATTCACACAGACCTGATACCTGTAGAGAACCATTCACACTGACCTGATACCTGTAGAGAACCATTCACACAGACCTGATACCTGTAGAGAACCATTCACACACACCTGATACCTGTAGAGAACCATTCACACTGACCTGATACCTGTAGAGAACCATTCACACAGACCTGATACCTGTAGAGAACCATTCACACTGACCTGATACCTGTAGAGAACCATTCACACAGACCTGATACCTGTAGAGAACCATTCACACTGACCTGATACCTGTAGTGAACCATTCACACTGACCTGATACCTGTAGAGAACCATTCACACTGACCTGATACCTGCAGAGAACCATTCACACAGACCTGATACCTGTAGAGAACCATTCACACTGACCTGATACCTGTAGAGAACCATTCACACAGACCTGATACCTGTAGAGAACCATTCACACTGACCTGATACCTGTAGAGAACCATTCACACTGACCTGATACCTGTAGAGAACCATTCACACTGACCTGATACCTGTAGAGAACCATTCACACAGACCTGATACCTGTAGAGAACCATTCACACTGACCTGATACCTGTAGAGAACCATTCACACTGACCTGATACCTGTAGAGAACTATTCACACTGACCTGATACCTGTAGAGAACCATTCACACAGACCTGATACCTGTAGAGAACCATTCACACAGACCTGATACCTGTAGAGAACCATTCACACTGACCTGATACCTGTAGAGAACCATTCACACAGACCTGATACCTACAGAGAACCATTCACACTGACCTGATACCTGTAGAGAACCACCTGATACCTGTAGAGAACCATTCACACTGACCTGATACCTGTAGAGAACCATTCACACAGACCTGATACCTGTAGAGAACCATTCACACAGACCTGATACCTGTAGAGAACCATTCACACAGACCTGATACCTGTAGAGAACCATTCACACAGACCTGATACCTGTAGAGAACTATTCACACAGACCTGATACCTGTAGAGAACTATTCACACAGACCTGATACCTACAGAGAACCATTCACACTGTCCTGATACCTGTAGAGAACCATTCACACAGACCTGATACCTGTAGAGAACCATTCACACAGACCTGATACCTGTAGAGAACCATTCACACAGACCTGATACCTGTAGAGAACCATTCACACTGACCTGATACCTGTAGAGAACCATTCACACAGACCTGATACCTACAGAGAACCATTCACACAGACCTGATACCTGTAGAGAACCATTCACACAGACCTGATACCTACAGAGAACCATTCACACAGACCTGATACCTGTAGAGAACCATTCACACAGACATGATACCTGTAGAGAACCATTCACACTGACCTGATACCTGTAGAGAACCATTCACACTGACCTGATACCTGTAGAGAACCATTCACACAGACCTGATACCTGTAGAGAACCATTCACACAGACCTGATACCTGTAGAGAACCATTCACACTGACCTGATACCTGTAGAGAACCATTCACACTGACCTGATACCTGTAGAGAACCATTCACACTGACCTGATACCTGTAGAGAACCATTCACACTGACCTGATACCTGTAGAGAACCATTCACACTGACCTGATACCTGTAGAGAACCATTCACACTGACCTGATACCTGTAGAGAACCATTCACACTGACCTGATACCTGTAGAGAACCATTCACACAGACCTGATACCTGTAGAGAACCATTCACACTGACCTGATACCTGTAGAGAACTATTCACACTGACCTGATACCTGTAGAGAACCATTCACACTGACCTGATACCTGTAGAGAACCATTCACACTGACCTGATACCTGTAGAGAACCATTCACACTGACCTGATACCTGTAGAGAACCATTCACACAGACCTGATACCTGTAGAGAACCATTCACACAGACCTGATACCTGTAGAGAACTATTCACACTGACCTGATACCTGTAGAGAACCATTCACACAGACCTGATACCTGTAGAGAACCATTCACACTGACCTGATACCTGTAGAGAACCATTCACACTGACCTGATACCTGTAGAGAACCATTCACACTGACCTGATACCTGTAGAGAACCACCTGATACCTGTAGAGAACCATTCACACAGACCTGATACCTGTAGAGAACCATTCACACAGACCTGATACCTGTAGAGAACCATTCACACAGACCTGATACCTGTAGAGAACTATTCACACTGACCTGATACCTGTAGAGAACCATTCACACTGACCTGATACCTGTAGAGAACCATTCACACAGACCTGATACCTGTAGAGAACCATTCACACTGACCTGATACCTGTAGAGAACCATTCACACAGACCTGATACCTGTAGAGAACCACCTGATACCTGTAGAGAACCATTCACACAGACCTGATACCTGTAGAGAACTATTCACACTGACCTGATACCTGTAGAGAACTATTCACACTGACCTGATACCTGTAGAGAACCATTCACACAGACCTGATACCTGTAGAGAACCACCTGATACCTGTAGAGAACCATTCACACAGACCTGATACCTGTAGAGAACTATTCACACTGACCTGATACCTGTAGAGAACCATTCACACTGACCTGATACCTGTAGAGAACCATTCACACTGACCTGATACCTGTAGAGAACCATTCACACTGACCTGATACCTGTAGAGAACTATTCACACAGACCTGATACCTGTAGAGAACTATTCACACTGACCTGATACCTGTAGAGAACCATTCACACAGACCTGATACCTGTAGAGAACCATTCACACTGACCTGATACCTGTAGAGAACCATTCACACTGACCTGATACCTGTAGTGAACCATTCACACTGACCTGATACCTGTAGAGAACCATTCACACAGACCTGATACCTGTAGAGAACCATTCACACAGACCTGATACCTGTAGAAAACCATTCACACTGACCTGATACCTGTAGAGAACCATTCACACACACCTGATACCTGTAGAGAACTATTCACACTGACCTGATACCTGTAGAGAACCATTCACACTGACCTGATACCTGTAGAGAACCATTCACACTGACCTGATACCTGTAGAGAACCATTCACACAGACCTGATACCTGTAGAGAACCATTCACACAGACCTGATACCTGTAGAGAACCATTCACACAGACCTGATACCTGTAGAGAACCATTCACACAGACCTGATACCTGTAGAGAACCATTCACACAGACCTGATACCTGTAGAGAACCATTCACACTGACCTGATACCTGTAGAGAACCATTCACACTGACCTGATACCTGTAGAGAACTATTCACACAGACCTGATACCTGTAGAGAACCATTCACACAGACCTGATACCTGTAGAGAACCATTCACACAGACCTGATACCTGTAGAGAACCATTCACACAGACCTGATACCTGTAGAGAACCATTCACACTGACCTGATACCTGTAGAGAACCATTCACACTGACCTGATACCTGTAGAGAACCATTCACACAGACCTGATACCTGTAGAGAACCATTCACACTGACCTGATACCTGTAGAGAACCATTCACACTGACCTGATACCTGTAGAGAACCATTCACACACACCTGATACCTGTAGAGAACCATTCACACAGACCTGATACCTGTAGAGAACCATTCACACAGACCTGATACCTGTAGAGAACCACCTGATACCTGTAGAGAACCACCTGATACCTGTAGAGAACCATTCACACAGACCTGATACCTGTAGAGAACCATTCACACAGACCTGATACCTGTAGAGAACCATTCACACAGACCTGATACCTGTAGAGAACCATTCACACAGACCTGATACCTGTAGAGAACTATTCACACTGACCTGATACCTGTAGAGAACCATTCACACAGACCTGATACCTGTAGAGAACTATTCACACTGACCTGATACCTGTAGAGAACCATTCACACTGACCTGATACCTGTAGAGAACTATTCACACTGACCTGATACCTGTAGAGAACCATTCACACTGACCTGATACCTGTAGAGAACCATTCACACTGACATGATACCTGTAGAGAACCATTCACACTGACCTGATACCTGTAGAGAACCATTCACACTGACCTGATACCTGTAGAGAACCATTCACACTGACCTGATACCTGTAGAGAACCATTCACACTGACCTGATACCTGTAGGGAACCATTCACACTGACCTGATACCTGTAGAGAACCATTCACACTGACCTGATACCTGTAGAGAACCATTCACACTGACCTGATACCTGTAGAGAACCATTCACACTGACCTGATACCTGTAGAGAACCATTCACACAGACCTGATACCTGTAGAGAACCATTCACACTGACATGATACCTGTAGAGAACCATTCACACTGACCTGATACCTGTAGAGAACCATTCACACTGACCTGATACCTGTAGAGAACCACCTGATACCTGTAGAGAACTATTCACACTGACCTGATACCTGTAGAGAACCATTCACACAGACCTGATACCTGTAGAGAACCATTCACACTGACCTGATACCTGTAGAGAACTATTCACACTGACCTGATACCTGTAGAGAACTATTCACACTGACCTGATACCTGTAGAGAACTATTCACACTGACCTGATACCTGTAGAGAACCATTCACACAGACCTGATACCTGTAGAGAACTATTCACACTGACCTGATACCTGTAGAGAACCATTCACACAGACCTGATACCTGTAGAGAACCATTCACACTGACCTGATACCTGTAGAGAACCATTCACACAGACCTGATACCTGTAGAGAACCACCTGATACCTGTAGAGAACCATTCACACTGACCTGATACCTGTAGAGAACCATTCACACAGACCTGATACCTGTAGAGAACCATTCACACTGACCTGATACCTGTAGAGAACCATTCACACAGACCTGATACCTGTAGAGAACCATTCACACTGACCTGATACCTGTAGAGAACCACCTGATACCTGTAGAGAACCATTCACACTGACCTGATACCTGTAGAGAACCATTCACACTGACCTGATACCTGTAGAGAACCATTCACACAGACCTGATACCTGTAGAGAACCACCTGATATCTGTAGAGAACCATTCACACTGACCTGATATCTGTAGAGAACCACCTGATATCTGTAGAGAACCATTCACACAGACCTGATACCTGTAGAGAACCATTCACACAGACCTGATACCTGTAGAGAACCATTCACACAGACCTGATACCTGTAGAGAACCATTCACACTGACCTGATACCTGTAGAGAACTATTCACACTGACCTGATACCTGTAGCGAACCATTCACACAGACCTGATACCTGTAGAGAACTATTCACACTGACCTGATACCTGTAGAGAACCATTCACACTGACCTGATACCTGTAGAGAACCATTCACACTGACCTGATACCTGTAGTGAACTATTCACACTGTCCTGATACCTGTAGAGAACCATTCACACAGACCTGATACCTGTAGAGAACCATTCACACTGACCTGATACCTGTAGAGAACCATTCACACAGACCTGATACCTGTAGAGAACCATTCACACAGACCTGATACCTGTAGAGAACCATTCACACTGACCTGATACCTGTAGAGAACCATTCACACAGACCTGATACCTGTAGAGAACCATTCACACTGACCTGATACCTGTAGAGAACCATTCACACTGACCTGATACCTGTAGAGAACCATTCACACACACCTGATACCTGTAGAGAACCATTCACACTGACCTGATACCTGTAGAGAACCATTCACACTGACCTGATACCTGTAGAGAACCATTCACACTGACCTGATACCTGTAGAGAACTATTCACACAGACCTGATACCTGTAGAGAACCATTCACACAGACCTGATACCTGTAGAGAACCATTCACACAGACCTGATACCTGTAGAAAACCATTCACACTGACCTGATACCTGTAGAGAACCATTCACACTGACATGATACCTGTAGAGAACCATTCACACTGACCTGATACCTGTAGAGAACCATTCACACAGACCTGATACCTGTAGAGAACCACCTGATATCTGTAGAGAACCATTCACACTGACCTGATACCTGTAGAGAACTATTCACACTGACCTGATACCTGTAGAGAACCATTCACACTGACCTGATACCTGTAGAGAACCATTCACACAGACATGATACCTGTAGAGAACCATTCACACTGACCTGATACCTGTAGAGAACCATTCACACTGACCTGATACCTGTAGAGAACCATTCACACAGACCTGATACCTGTAGAGAACCATTCACACAGACCTGATACCTGTAGAGAACCATTCACACTGACCTGATACCTGTAGAGAACCATTCACACTGACCTGATACCTGTAGAGAACCATTCACACTGACCTGATACCTGTAGAGAACCATTCACACTGACCTGATACCTGTAGAGAACCATTCACACTGACCTGATACCTGTAGAGAACCATTCACACTGACCTGATACCTGTAGAGAACCATTCACACTGACCTGATACCTGTAGAGAACCATTCACACAGACCTGATACCTGTAGAGAACCATTCACACTGACCTGATACCTGTAGAGAACTATTCACACTGACCTGATACCTGTAGAGAACCATTCACACTGACCTGATACCTGTAGAGAACCATTCACACTGACCTGATACCTGTAGAGAACCATTCACACTGACCTGATACCTGTAGAGAACCATTCACACAGACCTGATACCTGTAGAGAACCATTCACACAGACCTGATACCTGTAGAGAACTATTCACACTGACCTGATACCTGTAGAGAACCATTCACACAGACCTGATACCTGTAGAGAACCATTCACACTGACCTGATACCTGTAGAGAACCATTCACACTGACCTGATACCTGTAGAGAACCATTCACACTGACCTGATACCTGTAGAGAACCACCTGATACCTGTAGAGAACCATTCACACAGACCTGATACCTGTAGAGAACCATTCACACAGACCTGATACCTGTAGAGAACCATTCACACAGACCTGATACCTGTAGAGAACTATTCACACTGACCTGATACCTGTAGAGAACCATTCACACTGACCTGATACCTGTAGAGAACCATTCACACAGACCTGATACCTGTAGAGAACCATTCACACTGACCTGATACCTGTAGAGAACCATTCACACAGACCTGATACCTGTAGAGAACCACCTGATACCTGTAGAGAACCATTCACACAGACCTGATACCTGTAGAGAACTATTCACACTGACCTGATACCTGTAGAGAACTATTCACACTGACCTGATACCTGTAGAGAACCATTCACACAGACCTGATACCTGTAGAGAACCACCTGATACCTGTAGAGAACCATTCACACAGACCTGATACCTGTAGAGAACTATTCACACTGACCTGATACCTGTAGAGAACCATTCACACTGACCTGATACCTGTAGAGAACCATTCACACTGACCTGATACCTGTAGAGAACCATTCACACTGACCTGATACCTGTAGAGAACTATTCACACAGACCTGATACCTGTAGAGAACTATTCACACTGACCTGATACCTGTAGAGAACCATTCACACAGACCTGATACCTGTAGAGAACCATTCACACTGACCTGATACCTGTAGAGAACCATTCACACTGACCTGATACCTGTAGTGAACCATTCACACTGACCTGATACCTGTAGAGAACCATTCACACAGACCTGATACCTGTAGAGAACCATTCACACAGACCTGATACCTGTAGAAAACCATTCACACTGACCTGATACCTGTAGAGAACCATTCACACACACCTGATACCTGTAGAGAACTATTCACACTGACCTGATACCTGTAGAGAACCATTCACACTGACCTGATACCTGTAGAGAACCATTCACACTGACCTGATACCTGTAGAGAACCATTCACACAGACCTGATACCTGTAGAGAACCATTCACACAGACCTGATACCTGTAGAGAACCATTCACACAGACCTGATACCTGTAGAGAACCATTCACACAGACCTGATACCTGTAGAGAACCATTCACACAGACCTGATACCTGTAGAGAACCATTCACACTGACCTGATACCTGTAGAGAACCATTCACACTGACCTGATACCTGTAGAGAACTATTCACACAGACCTGATACCTGTAGAGAACCATTCACACAGACCTGATACCTGTAGAGAACCATTCACACAGACCTGATACCTGTAGAGAACCATTCACACAGACCTGATACCTGTAGAGAACCATTCACACTGACCTGATACCTGTAGAGAACCATTCACACTGACCTGATACCTGTAGAGAACCATTCACACAGACCTGATACCTGTAGAGAACCATTCACACTGACCTGATACCTGTAGAGAACCATTCACACTGACCTGATACCTGTAGAGAACCATTCACACACACCTGATACCTGTAGAGAACCATTCACACAGACCTGATACCTGTAGAGAACCATTCACACAGACCTGATACCTGTAGAGAACCACCTGATACCTGTAGAGAACCACCTGATACCTGTAGAGAACCATTCACACAGACCTGATACCTGTAGAGAACCATTCACACAGACCTGATACCTGTAGAGAACCATTCACACAGACCTGATACCTGTAGAGAACCATTCACACAGACCTGATACCTGTAGAGAACTATTCACACTGACCTGATACCTGTAGAGAACCATTCACACAGACCTGATACCTGTAGAGAACTATTCACACTGACCTGATACCTGTAGAGAACCATTCACACTGACCTGATACCTGTAGAGAACTATTCACACTGACCTGATACCTGTAGAGAACCATTCACACTGACCTGATACCTGTAGAGAACCATTCACACTGACATGATACCTGTAGAGAACCATTCACACTGACCTGATACCTGTAGAGAACCATTCACACTGACCTGATACCTGTAGAGAACCATTCACACTGACCTGATACCTGTAGAGAACCATTCACACTGACCTGATACCTGTAGAGAACCATTCACACTGACCTGATACCTGTAGAGAACCATTCACACTGACCTGATACCTGTAGAGAACCATTCACACTGACCTGATACCTGTAGAGAACCATTCACACTGACCTGATACCTGTAGAGAACCATTCACACAGACCTGATACCTGTAGAGAACCATTCACACTGACATGATACCTGTAGAGAACCATTCACACTGACCTGATACCTGTAGAGAACCATTCACACTGACCTGATACCTGTAGAGAACCACCTGATACCTGTAGAGAACTATTCACACTGACCTGATACCTGTAGAGAACCATTCACACAGACCTGATACCTGTAGAGAACCATTCACACTGACCTGATACCTGTAGAGAACTATTCACACTGACCTGATACCTGTAGAGAACTATTCACACTGACCTGATACCTGTAGAGAACTATTCACACTGACCTGATACCTGTAGAGAACCATTCACACAGACCTGATACCTGTAGAGAACTATTCACACTGACCTGATACCTGTAGAGAACCATTCACACAGACCTGATACCTGTAGAGAACCATTCACACTGACCTGATACCTGTAGAGAACCATTCACACAGACCTGATACCTGTAGAGAACCACCTGATACCTGTAGAGAACCATTCACACTGACCTGATACCTGTAGAGAACCATTCACACAGACCTGATACCTGTAGAGAACCATTCACACTGACCTGATACCTGTAGAGAACCATTCACACAGACCTGATACCTGTAGAGAACCATTCACACTGACCTGATACCTGTAGAGAACCACCTGATACCTGTAGAGAACCATTCACACTGACCTGATACCTGTAGAGAACCATTCACACTGACCTGATACCTGTAGAGAACCATTCACACAGACCTGATACCTGTAGAGAACCACCTGATATCTGTAGAGAACCATTCACACTGACCTGATATCTGTAGAGAACCACCTGATATCTGTAGAGAACCATTCACACAGACCTGATACCTGTAGAGAACCATTCACACAGACCTGATACCTGTAGAGAACCATTCACACAGACCTGATACCTGTAGAGAACCATTCACACTGACCTGATACCTGTAGAGAACTATTCACACTGACCTGATACCTGTAGAGAACCATTCACACAGACCTGATACCTGTAGAGAACTATTCACACTGACCTGATACCTGTAGAGAACCATTCACACTGACCTGATACCTGTAGAGAACCATTCACACTGACCTGATACCTGTAGTGAACTATTCACACTGTCCTGATACCTGTAGAGAACCATTCACACAGACCTGATACCTGTAGAGAACCATTCACACTGACCTGATACCTGTAGAGAACCATTCACACAGACCTGATACCTGTAGAGAACCATTCACACAGACCTGATACCTGTAGAGAACCATTCACACTGACCTGATACCTGTAGAGAACCATTCACACAGACCTGATACCTGTAGAGAACCATTCACACTGACCTGATACCTGTAGAGAACCATTCACACTGACCTGATACCTGTAGAGAACCATTCACACACACCTGATACCTGTAGAGAACCATTCACACTGACCTGATACCTGTAGAGAACCATTCACACTGACCTGATACCTGTAGAGAACCATTCACACTGACCTGATACCTGTAGAGAACTATTCACACAGACCTGATACCTGTAGAGAACCATTCACACAGACCTGATACCTGTAGAGAACCATTCACACATACCTGATACCTGTAGAAAACCATTCACACTGACCTGATACCTGTAGAGAACCATTCACACTGACATGATACCTGTAGAGAACCATTCACACTGACCTGATACCTGTAGAGAACCATTCACACAGACCTGATACCTGTAGAGAACCACCTGATATCTGTAGAGAACCATTCACACTGACCTGATACCTGTAGAGAACTATTCACACTGACCTGATACCTGTAGAGAACCATTCACACTGACCTGATACCTGTAGAGAACCATTTACACTGACATGATACCTGTAGAGAACCATTCACACTGACCTGATACCTGTAGAGAACCATTCACACTGACCTGATACCTGTAGAGAACCATTCACACTGACCTGATACCTGTAGAGAACCATTCACACTGACCTGATACCTGTAGAGAACCATTCACACTGACCTGATACCTGTAGAGAACCATTCACACTGACCTGATACCTGTAGAGAACCATTCACACTGACCTGATACCTGTAGTGAACCATTCACACTGACCTGATACCTGTAGAGAACCATTCACACAGACCTGATACCTGTAGAGAACCATTCACACTGACATGATACCTGTAGAGAACCATTCACACTGACCTGATACCTGTAGAGAACCATTCACACTGACCTGATACCTGTAGAGAACCATGATACCTGTAGAGAACTATTCACACTGACCTGATACCTGTAGAGAACCATTCACACAGACCTGATACCTGTAGAGAACCATTCACACTGACCTGATACCTGTAGAGAACCATTCACACACACCTGATACCTGTAGAGAACCACCTGATACCTGTAGAGAACCATTCACACTGACCTGATACCTGTAGAGAACCATTCACACAGACCTGATACCTGTAGAGAACCATTCACACTGACCTGATACCTGTAGAGAACCATTCACACAGACCTGATACCTGTAGAGAACCATTCACACTGACCTGATACCTGTAGAGAACCACCTGATACCTGTAGAGAACCATTCACACTGACCTGATACCTGTAGAGAACCATTCACACTGACCTGATACCTGTAGAGAACCATTCACACAGACCTGATACCTGTAGAGAACCACCTGATATCTGTAGAGAACCATTCACACTGACCTGATATCTGTAGAGAACCACCTGATATCTGTAGAGAACCATTCACACAGACCTGATACCTGTAGAGAACCATTCACACAGACCTGATACCTGTAGAGAACCATTCACACAGACCTGATACCTGTAGAGAACCATTCACACTGACCTGATACCTGTAGAGAACTATTCACACTGACCTGATACCTGTAGATAACCATTCACACAGACCTGATACCTGTAGAGAACTATTCACACTGACCTGATACCTGTAGAGAACCATTCACACTGACCTGATACCTGTAGAGAACCATTCACACTGACCTGATACCTGTAGAGAACTATTCACACTGTCCTGATACCTGTAGAGAACCATTCACACTGACCTGATACCTGTAGAGAACCATTCACACTGACCTGATACCTGTAGAGAACCATTCACACAGACCTGATACCTGTAGAGAACCATTCACACAGACCTGATACCTGTAGAGAACCATTCACACTGACCTGATACCTGTAGAGAACCATTCACACAGACCTGATACCTGTAGAGAACCATTCACACTGACCTGATACCTGTAGAGAACCATTCACACTGACCTGATACCTGTAGAGAACCATTCACACACACCTGATACCTGTAGAGAACCATTCACACTGACCTGATACCTGTAGAGAACCATTCACACTGACCTGGTACCTGTAGAGAACCATTCACACAGACCTGATACCTGTAGAGAACCATTCACACTGACCTGATACCTGTAGAGAACCATTCACACTGACCTGATACCTGTAGAGAACCATTCACACAGACCTGATACCTGTAGAGAACCATTCACACAGACCTGATACCTGTAGAGAACCATTCACACTGACCTGATACCTGTAGAGAACTATTCACACTGACCTGATACCTGTAGAGAACCATTCACACTGACCTGATACCTGTAGAGAACCATTCACACACACCTGATACCTGTAGAGAACCATTCACACTGACCTGATACCTGTAGAGAACTATTCACACTGACCTGATACCTGTAGAGAACCACCTGATACCTGTAGAGAACCATTCACACTGACCTGATACCTGTAGAGAACCATTCACACTGACCTGATACCTGTAGAGAACCATTCACACAGACCTGATACCTGTAGAGAACCATTCACACAGACCTGATACCTGTAGAGAACCATTCACACTGACCTGATACCTGTAGAGAACCATTCACACTGACCTGATACCTGTAGAGAACCACCTGATACCTGTAGAGAACCATTCACACAGACCTGATACCTGTAGAGAACCATTCACACAGACCTGATACCTGTAGAGAACCATTCACACAGACCTGATACCTGTAGAGAACCATTCACACAGACCTGATACCTGTAGAGAACCATTCACACAGACCTGATACCTGTAGAGAACCACCTGATACCTGTAGAGAACCACCTGATACCTGTAGAGAACCATTCACACTGACCTGATACCTGTAGAGAACCATTCACACAGACCTGATACCTGTAGAGAACCATTCACACAGACCTGATACCTGTAGTGAACCACCTGATACCTGTAGAGAACCATTCACACTGACCTGATACCTGTAGAGAACCACCTGATACCTGTAGAGAACCATTCACACTGACCTGATACCTGTAGAGAACCATTCACACTGACCTGATACCTGTAGAGAACCACCTGATACCTGTAGAGAACCATTCACACTGACCTGATACCTGTAGAGAACCATTCACACAGACCTGATACCTGTAGAGAACCATTCACACAGACCTGATACCTGTAGTGAACCATTCACACAGACCTGATACCTGTAGAGAACCATTCACACAGACCTGATACCTGTAGAGAACCATTCACACTGACCTGATACCTGTAGAGAACCATTCACACAGACCTGATACCTGTAGTGAACCATTCACACAGACCTGATACCTGTAGAGAACCATTCACACAGACCTGATACCTGTAGAGAACCATTCACACTGACCTGATACCTGTAGAGAACCATTCACACTGACCTGATACCTGTAGAGAACCATTCACACTGACCTGATACCTGTAGAGAACCATTCACACAGACCTGATACCTGTAGTGAACCATTCACACAGACCTGATACCTGTAGAGAACCATTCACACTGACCTGATACCTGTAGAGAACCATTCACACAGACCTGATACCTGTAGAGAACCACCTGATATCTGTAGAGAACCATTCACACTGACCTGATATCTGTAGAGAACCACCTGATATCTGTAGAGAACCATTCACACTGACCTGATATCTGTAGAGAACCACCTGATACCTGTAGAGAACCATTCACACAGACCTGATACCTGTTTTCTGGTTACAGGTTCTGTGAAAATGCAGGAATCATGACTAGGTCTTTTTGTGGTTATTAATTGACTGTTTTTTTTAACCCCCATACCCCTTTCAGATAACAGCTGCTGTACAGAAGCTGGCATGGTAAATTAGTGGGATATTTGTCTGGTTATAAAAGGGGTATGTAACGCCAAACTGTTATGCTTTGGTCACCAGTTGCTGTTTTTGCATTTTAAAAAAAACGTCATGTGTTTTATGAATGATGATGTGAGTCACATTACGACTTCCTTTAGGCACTGAATCATATCCTTTATTAACAGTAAACACATCTACATGAAGACTTTAAATACATATCGGGTGTGTGAGTCAACTTGATGGAATATCTTCTAATGAACATCACCTAGCTATAAGATCACTAGGCATGGTCAATCAAAACATAGCCTGAATAGGTCCCTACACAGGGACAGCGTGTGTATAGCCTGAATAGGTCCCTACACAGGGACAGCGTGTGTATAGCCTGAATAGGTCCCTACACAGGGACAGCGTGTGTGTATAGCCTGAATAGGTCCCTACACAGGGACAGCGTGTGTATAGCCTGAATAGGTCCCTACACAGGGACAGCGTGTGTATAGCCTGAATAGGTCCCTACACAGGGACAGCGTGTGTATAGCCTGAATAGGTCCCTACACAGGGACAGCGTGTGTATAGCCTGAATAGGTCCCTACACAGGGACAGCGTGTGTATAGCCTGAATAGGTCCCTACACAGGGACAGCGTGTGTATAGCCTGAATAGGTCCCTACACAGGGACAGCGTGTGTATAGCCTGAATAGGTCCCTACACAGGGACAGCGTGTGTATAGCCTGAATAGGTCCCTACACAGGGACAGCGTGTGTATAGCCTGAATAGGTCCCTACACAGGGACAGCGTGTGTATAGCCTGAATAGGTCCCTACACAGGGACAGCGTGTGTATAGCCTGAATAGGTCCCTACACAGGGACAGCGTGTGTATAGCCTGAATAGGTCCCTACACAGGGACAGCGTGTGTATAGCCTGAATAGGTCCCTACACAGGGACAGCGTGTGTATAGCCTGAATAGGTCCCTACACAGGGACAGCGTGTGTATAGCCTGAATAGGTCCCTACACAGGGACAGCGTGTGTATAGCCTGAATAGGTCCCTACACAGGGACAGCGTGTGTATAGCCTGAATAGGTCCCTACACAGGGACAGCGTGTGTATAGCCTGAATAGGTCCCTACACAGGGACAGCGTGTGTATAGCCTGAATAGGTCCCTACACAGGGACAGCGTGTGTATAGCCTGAATAGGTCCCTACACAGGGACAGCGTGTGTATAGCCTGTCTGTCTCCAATCAATGCTTCACAAATAAACAACAACAAGTCATATCAAATACAAACCAAATTGTTGAGTCGTTCACGGCAAAGTTATATTGAAGGAAATGTGTTACAAAGTAAATGACTGTGTAGCAGCTATGCATAGGCTCAACCTATAGCCGAGATTTACTGGCGAAGCTAAGGGGATAAAACATCCTTACGGTCTATATCATTTCTAAAATAGAAACAGCCGTTACAATTTCACACAATTATATTATTCCCTGTATATTTCAAATACATGGAATTGTATAGTTCTGCGATCCTATATGTTGTTGAATCGTGAAAGTAAACCTGGGCGGTTCGATGGGCTTATCTACAACGACTGAGTCCTCTCTACTTACAATCATTACCAAACTTAACGTCCTAGAACCGCATTTCAAAACAAACCGAAACCGTTTTGTAAAACAGTAACAACAACATTCCATGTTTTACTGTCTCTGCACATCGGTTTGATTGTTCCAGGTTTTGCGTTAACAACATCGGTACAGCGCTGCAAGCTGCATCCGGACAGAGTTGCCTATCCCCAAAGCGCAATGGGAACACACACACACACACACACTAGCATAGTAGCAACTGCATATATGTCTGACATGTATGTTAACCTACATCGGATTAATAAATACATTAAGACCGACCTTAACAGGCTTCCTCGGTCTGCCCGGTCTGCGCTTGGCCGGAGCCTCTGCAGCCGCCGCTGGCTCCTGCTCCTGGGTCCCGGTCCCTGAACTCTCCCCGGCTTCTTCACCGCGTGCACTCATTGTGACTTTGTACCAAAATAGTAATCTCTCCTGCAGCAGTTTCTAGTCTACTGTACTACTACACACGGTCAGCCTGGAGCCTATCCTGCCCTGCCTGCCTGCCTGCCTGCACACCAACCGACCACACCACCAGCCACCGGACGTCCTGGTGCACGAGTTTGAGAGGGGGAATCCTCTTGTTGTAAACTAATGCACGAATCAACCGGTGTGTAGTCTATCAAAATGAATCGGAATAAGTTGGTGCTACTGAAAAGAAAAAACTAAATAAATAAAAAACGCCTGAGGGAGATGTTGCTTGAGTGTATTATGAACAGCACGTGCTGCCCACTTCGGTATTTGGCTCAGTTTAAAAAAAACTCCCCGTCTCCCCTTTCTGTGGAAGTGGGTGGGGGGTGGCTTTGGTGATAAAATAAGCCCGTGATCGATTGGAATTTCAGCTCCCGTCGTTACAAATGAGCGGGAGAACTATTGAAATGAAATGGTGACAGCAGCCGCACTGTCAAATCCACGTGTCACGATTTGACTGACAAATAACAATAACTAGACTTTTATACCCTAGGCTATATGGCCGGGGCAAGAGTTTTTTTTTACATGGATTGGCAAGACTACAAAAAACAGAGGGCATTATAAATGCATCTCCACAGCCCACACGAAACCAGCCTACTCACTGAATGAGAATGAGGTAAAAAAAAAAAAATGAAAACAAAAAAAACTAAGAGAAAGAGGGGAAGAAAGCACCTTTCCTGTGGGTGGATAATGGAGGAGAGGAGGAGAGGAGGAGGGAGGCACCACAAAACAGAAAAAAAACTGGCCCTATGCCAGAGAAAACATGAGTAATTCTGCAATGCTAAGAGGGAGACCACAGTGAGACAAAGTCACGTGTCCAGCAGCACCATTCATGTAACTGGCATAGGTCCAATCAGAGAGGGGAGAGCAGTGGAGCTCCAGGCAAAGAGGGGTCAGCAGTGCAGCACCAGGCAGAGAGGGAAGAGCAGTGTAAGTCCAGGAAGAGAGGGGAGAGCAGTGCAGCTCCAGGCCGAGAGGGGAGAGCAGTGGAGCTCCAGGCAGAGAGGGGAGAGCAGTGGAGCTCCAGGCAAAGAGGGGTCAGCAGTGCAGCACCAGGCAGAAAGGGGAGAGCAGTGTAAGTCCAGGAAGAGAGGGAAGAGCAGTGCAGCACCAGGCAGAGAGGGAAGAGCAGTGTAAGTCCAGGAAGAGAGGGGAGAGCAGTGCAGCACCAGGCAGAGAGGGAAGAGCAGTGCAGCTCCAGGCAGAGAGGGGAGAGCAGTGCAGCACCAGACAGTGCAGCTCCAGGCAGAGAGGGGAGAGCAGTACAGCACCAGGCAGAGAGGGAAGAGCAGTGTAAGTCCAGGAAGAGAGGGGAGAGCAGTGCAGCTCCAGGCAGAGAGGGGAGAGCAGTGCAGCACCAGACAGTGCAGCTCCAGGCAGAGAGGGGAGAGCAGTACAGCACCAGGCAGAGAGGGGAGAGCAGTGCAGCTCCAGGAAGAGAGGGGAGAGCAGTGCAGCTCCAGGCAGAGAGGGGAGAGCAGTACAGCACCAGGCAGAGAGGGGAGAGCAGTGCAGCACCAGGCAGAAAGGGGAGAGCAGTGCAGCTCCAGGCAGAGAGGGGAGAGCAGTGCAGCTCCAGGCAGACAGGGGAGAGCAGTGCAGCTCCAGGCAGAGAGGGGAGAGCAGTGCAGCTCCAGGCAGAGAGGGGAGAGCAGTGCTGCTCCAGGCAGACAGGGGAGAGCAGTGCAGCTCCAGGAAGAGAGGGGAGAGCAGTGCAGCTCCAGGCTGAGAGGGGAGAGCAGTGCAGCTCCAGGCAGAGAGGGGAGAGCAGTGCTGCTCCAGGCAGAGAGGGGAGAGCAGTACAGCACCAGGCAGAGAGGGGAGAGCAGTGCAGCTCCAGGCAGACAGGGGAGAGCAGTGCATCTCCAGGCATAGAGGGGAGAGCAGTGCAGCACCAGGCAGAAAGGGGAGAGCAGTACAGCTCCAGACAGAGAGGGGAGAGCAGTGCAGCTCCAGACAGAGAGGGGAGAGCAGTGCTGCTCCAGGCAGAGAGGGAAGAGCAGTGCAGCTCCAGGCAGAGAGGGGAGAGCAGTGCAGTTCCAGGCAGACAGGGGAGAGCAGTGCAGCTCCAGGCAGAGAGGGGAGAGCAGTGCAGCTCCAGGCAGACAGGGGAGAGCAGTGCAGCTCCAGGCAGAGAGGGGAGAGCAGTGCTGCTCCAGGCAGACAGGGGAGAGCAGTGTAAATCCAGGAAGAGAGGGGAGAGCAGTGCTGCTCCAGGCAGAAAGGGGAGAGCAGTGCAGTTCCAGGCAGAGAGGGGAGAGCAGTGCAGCTCCAGGCAGAGAGGGGAGAGCAGTGCAGCTCCAGGCAGAGAGGGGAGAGCAGTGCAGCTCCAGGCAGAGAGGGGAGAGCAGTGCAGCTCCAGGCAGAGAGGGGAGAGCAGCTCATTTCATAATAGACAGAATGAGAGTATGTATTCCTATTATGAACTCTAACCCCACCCACTATTGGAGATCGGAATCCCATCAGCTATCTATGGCCAGGCTATCTGTGGCCAGACCTTCTGTGGCCAGGCTATCTGTGGCCAGGCTTTCTGTGGCCAGGCTGTCTGTGGCCAGGCTTCTGATTTATCCTTTAGAGATTTCTGTGGCCAGGCATCTGATTTATCCATTAGAGATTTATCTAGGCTGCTAACCAGCAGTGGGATGCAGGGTGCTAACCAGCAGTGGGATGGATGCAGGGTGCTAACCAGCAGTGGGATGCAGGGTGCTAACCAGCAGTGAGATGCAGGGTGCTAACCAGCAGTGGGATGCAGGGTGCTAACCAGCAGTGAGATGGATGCAGGGTGCTAACCAGCAGTGAGATGCAGGGTGCTAACCAGCAGTGGGATGGATGCAGGGTGCTAACCAGCAGTGGGATGCAGGGTGCTAACCAGCAGTGAGATGCAGGGTGCTAACCAGCAGTGGGATGGATGCAGGGTGCTAACCAGCAGTGGGATGCAGGGTGCTAACCAGCAGTGGGATGCAGGGTGCTAACCAGCAGTGGGATGCAGGGTGCTAACCAGCAGTGGGATGCAGGGTGCTAACCAGCAGTGGGATGGATGCAGGGTGCTAACCAGCAGTGGGATGCAGGGTGCTAACCAGCAGTGGGATGTAGGGTGCTAACCAGCAGTGGGATGCAGGGTGCTAACCAGCAGTGGGATGCAGGGTGCTAACCAGCAGTGAGATGCAGGGTGCTAACCAGCAGTGGGATGGATGCAGGGTGCTAACCAGCAGTGGGATGCAGGGTGCTAACCAGCAGTGGGATGCAGGGTGCTAACCAGCAGTGGGATGCAGGGTGCTAACCAGCAGTGGGATGCAGGGTGCTAACCAGCAGTGGGATGGATGCAGGGTGCTAACCAGCAGTGGGATGCAGGGTGCTAACCAGCAGTGGGATGCAGGGTGCTAACCAGCAGTGGGATGGAGGGTGCTAACCAGCAGTGGGATGCAGGGTGCTAACCAGCAGTGGGATGCAGGGTGCTAACCAGCAGTGGGATGGAGGGTGCTAACCAGCAGTGGGATGCAGGGTGCTAACCAGCAGTGGGATGTATGCAGGGTGCTAACCAGCAGTGGGATGCAGGGTGCTAACCAGCAGTGGGATGGATGCAGGGTGCTAACCAGCAGTGGGATGCAGGGTGCTAACCAGCAGTGGGATGCAGGGTGCTAACCAGCAGTGGGATGTATGCAGGGTGCTAACCAGCAGTGGGATGGAGGCAGGGTGCTAACCAGCAGTGGGATGGAGGGTGCTAACCAGCAGTGAGATGCAGGGTGCTAACCAGCAGTGGGATGCAGGGTGCTAACCAGCAGTGGGATAAAGGGTGCTAACCAGCAGTGGGATGCAGGGTGCTAACCAGCAGTGGGATGCAGGGTGCTAACCAGCAGTGGGATGCAGGGTGCTAACCAGCAGTGGGATGCAGGGTGCTAACCAGCAGTGAGATGGATGCAGAGTGCTAACCAGCAGTGGGATGCAGGGTGCTAACCAGCAGTGGGATGCAGGGTGCTAACCAGCAGTGAGATGGATGCAGAGTGCTAACCAGCAGTGGGATGCAGGGTGCTAACCAGCAGTGAGATGCAGGGTGCTAACCAGCAGTGGGATGCAGGGTGCTAACCAGCAGTGGGATGCAGGGTGCTAACCAGCAGTGGGATGCAGGGTGCTAACCAGCAGTGAGATGCAGGGTGCTAACCAGCAGTGGGATGCAGGGTGCTAACCAGCAGTGGGATGTAGGGTGCTAACCAGCAGTGGGATGCAGGGTGCTAACCAGCAGTGGGATGCAGGGTGCTAACCAGCAGTGGGATGCAGGGTGCTAACCAGCAGTGGGATGGAGGGTGCTAACCAGCAGTGGGATGCAGGGTGCTAACCAGCAGTGGGATGCAGGGTGCTAACCAGCAGTGGGATGCAGGGTGCTAACCAGCAGTGGGATAAAGGGTGCTAACCAGCAGTGGGATGCAGGGTGCTAACCAGCAGTGGGATGCAGGGTGCTAACCAGCAGTGGGATGCAGGGTGCTAACCAGCAGTGGGATGCAGGGTGCTAACCAGCAGTGAGATGGATGCAGAGTGCTAACCAGCAGTGGGATGCAGGGTGCTAACCAGCAGTGGGATGCAGGGTGCTAACCAGCAGTGAGATGGATGCAGAGTGCTAACCAGCAGTGGGATGCAGGGTGCTAACCAGCAGTGAGATGCAGGGTGCTAACCAGCAGTGGGATGCAGGGTGCTAACCAGCAGTGGGATGCAGGGTGCTAACCAGCAGTGGGATGCAGGGTGCTAACCAGCAGTGGGATGCAGGGTGCTAACCAGCAGTGGGATGGATGCAGGGTGCTAACCAGCAGTGGGATGCAGGGTGCTAACCAGCAGTGGGATGCAGGGTGCTAACCAGCAGTGGGATGGAGGGTGCTAACCAGCAGTGGGATGCAGGGTGCTAACCAGCAGTGGGATAAAGGGTGCTAACCAGCAGTGGGATGCAGGGTGCTAACCAGCAGTGGGATGCAGGGTGCTAACCAGCAGTGGGATGGAGGGTGCTAACCAGCAGTGGGATGCAGGGTGCTAACCAGCAGTGAGATGCAGGGTGCTAACCAGCAGTGAGATGCAGGGTTCTAACCAGCAGTGGGATGCAGGGTGCTAACCAGCAGTGGGATGCAGGGTGCTAACCAGCAGTGGGATGCAGGGTGCTAACCAGCAGTGAGATGGATGCAGAGTGCTAACCAGCAGTGGGATGCAGGGTGCTAACCAGCAGTGGGATGCAGGGTGCTAACCAGCAGTGGGATGCAGGGTGCTAACCAGCAGTGAGATGCAGGGTGCTAACCAGCAGTGGGATGCAGGGTGCTAACCAGCAGTGGGATGGATGCAGGGTGCTAACCAGCAGTGGGATGCAGGGTGCTAACCAGCAGTGAGATGCAGGGTGCTAACCAGCAGTGGGATGCAGGGTGCTAACCAGCAGTGGGATGCAGGGTGCTAACCAGCAGTGGGATGCAGGGTGCTAACCAGCAGTGGGATGCAGGGTGCTAACCAGCAGTGGGATGGATGCAGAGTGCTAACCAGCAGTGGGATGCAGGGTGCTAACCAGCAGTGAGATGCAGGGTGCTAACCAGCAGTGGGATGCAGGGTGCTATCCAGCAGTGAGATGGATGCAGGGTGCTAACCAGCAGTGGGATGGATGCAGGGTGCTAACCAGCAGTGGGATGCAGGGTGCTAACCAGCAGTGAGATGCAGGGTGCTAACCAGCAGTGGGATGCAGGGTGCTAACCAGCAGTGAGATGGATGCAGGGTGCTAACCAGCAGTGGGATGCAGGGTGCTAACCAGCAGTGAGATGCAGAGTGCTAACCAGCAGTTAGATGCAGGGTGCTAACCAGCAGTGGGATGGATGCAGGGTGCTAACCAGCAGTGGGATGGATGCAGGGTGCTAACCAGCAGTGGGATGGATGCAGGGTGCTAACCAGCAGTGGGATGTAGGGTGCTAACCAGCAGTGGGATGGATGCAGGGTGCTAACCAGCAGTGGGATGGATGCAGGGTGCTAACCAGCAGTGGGATGCAGGGTGCTAACCAGCAGTGGGATGCAGGGTGCTAACCAGCAGTGGGATGCAGGGTGCTAACCAGCAGTGGGATGGATGCAGAGTGCTAACCAGCAGTGGGATGGATGCAGGGTGCTAACCAGCAGTGAGATGCAGGGTGCTAACCAGCAGTGGGATGCAGGGTGCTAACCAGCAGTGGGATGCAGGGTGCTAACCAGCAGTGGGATGCAGGGTGCTAACCAGCAGTGGGATGCAGGGTGCTAACCAGCAGTGGGATGGATGCAGGGTGCTAACCAGCAGTGGGATGGAGGGTGCTAACCAGCAGTGAGATGGATGCAGGGTGCTAACCAGCAGTGGGATGCAGGGTGCTAACCAGCAGTGGGATGCAGGGTGCTAACCAGCAGTGGGATGCAGGGTGCTAACCAGCAGTGGGATGCAGGGTGCTAACCAGCAGTGGGATGCAGGGTGCTAACCAGCAGTGGGATGGAGGGTGCTAACCAGCAGTGGGATGCAGGGTGCTAACCAGCAGTGAGATGCAGGGTGCTAACCAGCAGTGGGATGCAGGGTGCTAACCAGCAGTGGGATGCAGGGTGCTAACCAGCAGTGGGATGCAGGGTGCTAACCAGCAGTGGGATGCAGGGTGCTAACCAGCAGTGGGATGCAGGGTGCTAACCAGCAGTGGGATGCAGGGTGCTAACCAGCAGTGAGATGCAGGGTGCTAACCAGCAGTGAGATGGATGCAGGGTGCTAACCAGCAGTGAGATGGATGCAGGGTGCTAACCAGCAGTGAGATGCAGGGTGCTAACCAGCAGTGGGATGCAGGGTGCTAACCAGCAGTGAGATGCAGGGTGCTAACCAGCAGTGAGATGGATGCAGGGTGCTAACCAGCAGTGAGATGGATGCAGGGTGCTAACCAGCAGTGAGATGCAGGGTGCTAACCAGCAGTGGGATGCAGGGTGCTAACCAGCAGTGAGATGCAGGGTGCTAACCAGCAGTGGGATGGAGGGTGCTAACCAGCAGTGGGATGGAGGGTGCTAACCAGCAGTGGGATGCAGGGTGCTAACCAGCAGTGGGATGCAGGGTGCTAACCAGCAGTGGGATGCAGGGTGCTAACCAGCAGTGGGATGCAGGGTGCTAACCAGCAGTGGGATGGAGGGTGCTAACCAGCAGTGGGATGCAGGGTGCTAACCAGCAGTGGGATGTAGGGTGCTAACCAGCAGTGGGATGCAGGGTGCTAACCAGCAGTGAGATGCAGGGTGCTAACCAGCAGTGGGATGCAGGGTGCTAACCAGCAGTGGGATGCAGGGTGCTAACCAGCAGTGGGATGGAGGCAGGGTGCTAACCAGCAGTGGGATGCAGGGTGCTAACCAGCAGTGGGATGCAGGGTGCTAACCAGCAGTGGGATGCAGGGTGCTAACCAGCAGTGGGATGGATGCAGGGTGCTAACCAGCAGTGAGATGCAGGGTGCTAACCAGCAGTGAGATGGATGCAGGGTGCTAACCAGCAGTGGGATGTATGCAGGGTGCTAACCAGCAGTGGGATGCAGGGTGCTAACCAGCAGTGAGATGCAGGGTGCTAACCAGCAGTGGGATGCAGGGTGCTAACCAGCAGTGGGATGTATGCAGGGTGCTAACCAGCAGTGGGATGCAGGGTGCTAACCAGCAGTGGGATGCAGGGTGCTAACCAGCAGTGAGATGCAGGGTGCTAACCAGCAGTGGGATGCAGGGTGCTAACCAGCAGTGGGATGCAGGGTGCTAACCAGCAGTGAGATGCAGGGTGCTAACCAGCAGTGGGATGCAGAGTGCTAACCAGCAGTGGGATGCTGGGTGCTAACCAGCAGTGAGATGCAGGGTGCTAACCAGCAGTGGGATGCAGGGTGCTAACCAGCAGTGGGATGCAGGGTGCTAACCAGCAGTGGGATGCAGGGTGCTAACCAGCAGTGGGATGCAGGGTGCTAACCAGCAGTGGGATGCAGGGTGCTAACCAGCAGTGGGATGCAGGGTGCTAACCAGCAGTGGGATGCAGGGTGCTAACCAGCAGTGGGATGCAGGGTGCTAACCAGCAGTGAGATGGATGCAGGGTGCTAACCAGCAGTGGGATGCAGGGTGCTAACCAGCAGTGGGATGCAGGGTGCTAACCAGCAGTGGGATGCAGGGTGCTAACCAGCAGTGGGATGCAGGGTGCTAACCAGCAGTGAGATGCAGGGTGCTAACCAGCAGTGGGATGCAGGGTGCTAACCAGCAGTGGGATGCAGGGTGCTAACCAGCAGTGGGATGCAGGGTGCTAACCAGCAGTGGGATGCAGGGTGCTAACCAGCAGTGGGATGCAGGGTGCTAACCAGCAGTGGGATGCAGGGTGCTAACCAGCAGTGAGATGCAGGGTGCTAACCAGCAGTGGGATGCAGGGTGCTAACCAGCAGTGGGATGCAGGGTGCTAACCAGCAGTGAGATGCAGGGTGCTAACCAGCAGTGGGATGCAGGGTGCTAACCAGCAGTGGGATGCAGGGTGCTAACCAGCAGTGGGATGCAGGGTGCTAACCAGCAGTGGGATGCAGGGTGCTAACCAGCAGTGGGATGCAGGGTGCTAACCAGCAGTGAGATGCAGGGTGCTAACCAGCAGTGGGATGCAGGGTGCTAACCAGCAGTGAGATGCAGGGTGCTAACCAGCAGTGAGATGCAGGGTGCTAACCAGCAGTGAGATGCAGGGTGCTAACCAGCAGTGGGATGCAGGGTGCTAACCAGCAGTGGGACGGAGGCAGGGTGCTAACCAGCAGTGGGATGCAGGGTGCTAACCAGCAGTGAGATGCAGGGTGCTAACCAGCAGTGAGATGCAGGGTGCTAACCAGCAGTGGGATGCAGGGTGCTAACCAGCAGTGGGATGCAGGGTGCTAACCAGCAGTGGGATGCAGGGTGCTAACCAGCAGTGGGATGCAGGGTGCTAACCAGCAGTGGGATGCAGGGTGCTAACCAGCAGTGGGATGCAGGGTGCTAACCAGCAGTGGGATGGATGCAGAGTGCTAACCAGCAGTGGGATGCAGGGTGCTAACCAGCAGTGGGATGCAGGGTGCTAACCAGCAGTGGGATGCAGGGTGCTAACCAGCAGTGGGATGCAGGGTGCTAACCAGCAGTGGGATGCAGGGTGCTAACCAGCAGTGGGATGCAGGGTGCTAACCAGCAGTGGGATGCAGGGTGCTAACCAGCAGTGGGATGGAGGGTGCTAACCAGCAGTGGGATGCAGGGTGCTAACCAGCAGTGGGATGGATGCAGGGTGCTAACCAGCAGTGGGATGGATGCAGGGTGCTAACCAGCAGTGGGATGGATGCAGAGTGCTAACCAGCAGTGGGATGCAGGGTGCTAACCAGCAGTGGGATGCAGGGTGCTAACCAGCAGTGGGATGGATGCAGGGTGCTAACCAGCAGTGGGATGGATGCAGGGTGCTAACCAGCAGTGGGATGCAGGGTGCTAACCAGCAGTGGGATGCAGGGTGCTAACCAGCAGTGGGATGCAGGGTGCTAACCAGCAGTGGGATGCAGGGTGCTAACCAGCAGTGGGATGGATGCAGGGTGCTAACCAGCAGTGGGATGCAGGGTGCTAACCAGCAGTGGGATGCAGGGTGCTAACCAGCAGTGGGATGCAGGGTGCTAACCAGCAGTGGGATAAAGGGTGCTAACCAGCAGTGGGATGCAGGGTGCTAACCAGCAGTGGGATGCAGGGTGCTAACCAGCAGTGGGATGTATGCAGGGTGCTAACCAGCAGTGGGATGCAGGGTGCTAACCAGCAGTGGGATGGAGGGTGCTAACCAGCAGTGAGATGCAGGGTGCTAACCAGCAGTGGGATGCAGGGTGCTAACCAGCAGTGGGATGCAGGGTGCTAACCAGCAGTGAGATGCAGGGTGCTAACCAGCAGTGAGATGCAGGGTGCTAACCAGCAGTGGGATGCAGGGTGCTAACCAGCAGTGGGATGTAGGGTGCTAACCAGCAGTGGGATGCAGGGTGCTAACCAGCAGTGGGATGCAGGGTGCTAACCAGCAGTGGGATGTATGCAGGGTGCTAACCAGCAGTGGGATGCAGGGTGCTAACCAGCAGTGGGATGCAGGGTGCTAACCAGCAGTGGGATGGAGGGTGCTAACCAGCAGTGGAATGCAGGGTGCTAACCAGCAGTGGGATGTATGCAGGGTGCTAACCAGCAGTGGGATGCAGGGTGCTAACCAGCAGTGGGATGGAGGCAGGGTGCTAACCAGCAGTGGGATGGATGCAGGGTGCTAACCAGCAGTGGGATGCAGGGTGCTAACCAGCAGTGAGATGTATGCAGGGTGCTAACCAGCAGTGGGATGGATGCAGGGTGCTAACCAGCAGTGGGATGGAGGGTGCTAACCAGCAGTGAGATGCAGGGTGCTAACCAGCAGTGGGATGCAGGGTGCTAACCAGCAGGGGATAAAGGGTGCTAACCAGCAGTGGGATGCAGGGTGCTAACCAGCAGTGGGATGCAGGGTGCTAACCAGCAGTGGGATGCAGGGTGCTAACCAGCAGTGGGATGCAGGGTGCTAACCAGCAGTGAGATGGATGCAGAGTGCTAACCAGCAGTGGGATGCAGGGTGCTAACCAGCAGTGGGATGCAGGGTGCTAACCAGCAGTGAGATGGATGCAGAGTGCTAACCAGCAGTGGGATGCAGGGTGCTAACCAGCAGTGAGATGCAGGGTGCTAACCAGCAGTGGGATGCAGGGTGCTAACCAGCAGTGGGATGCAGGGTGCTAACCAGCAGTGGGATGCAGGGTGCTAACCAGCAGTGAGATGCAGGGTGCTAACCAGCAGTGGGATGCAGGGTGCTAACCAGCAGTGGGATGTAGGGTGCTAACCAGCAGTGGGATGCAGGGTGCTAACCAGCAGTGGGATGCAGGGTGCTAACCAGCAGTGGGATGCAGGGTGCTAACCAGCAGTGGGATGGAGGGTGCTAACCAGCAGTGGGATGCAGGGTGCTAACCAGCAGTGGGATGCAGGGTGCTAACCAGCAGTGAGATGCAGGGTGCTAACCAGCAGTGGGATGCAGGGTGCTAACCAGCAGTGGGATGCAGGGTGCTAACCAGCAGTGGGATGCAGGGTGCTAACCAGCAGTGGGATAAAGGGTGCTAACCAGCAGTGGGATGCAGGGTGCTAACCAGCAGTGGGATGCAGGGTGCTAACCAGCAGTGGGATGCAGGGTGCTAACCAGCAGTGGGATGCAGGGTGCTAACCAGCAGTGGGATGCAGGGTGCTAACCAGCAGTGAGATGGATGCAGAGTGCTAACCAGCAGTGGGATGCAGGGTGCTAACCAGCAGTGGGATGCAGGGTGCTAACCAGCAGTGAGATGGATGCAGAGTGCTAACCAGCAGTGGGATGCAGGGTGCTAACCAGCAGTGAGATGCAGGGTGCTAACCAGCAGTGGGATGCAGGGTGCTAACCAGCAGTGGGATGCAGGGTGCTAACCAGCAGTGGGATGCAGGGTGCTAACCAGCAGTGGGATGCAGGGTGCTAACCAGCAGTGGGATGGATGCAGGGTGCTAACCAGCAGTGGGATGCAGGGTGCTAACCAGCAGTGGGATGCAGGGTGCTAACCAGCAGTGGGATGGAGGGTGCTAACCAGCAGTGGGATGCAGGGTGCTAACCAGCAGTGGGATAAAGGGTGCTAACCAGCAGTGGGATGCAGGGTGCTAACCAGCAGTGGGATGCAGGGTGCTAACCAGCAGTGGGATGCAGGGTGCTAACCAGCAGTGGGATGCAGGGTGCTAACCAGCAGTGAGATGGATGCAGAGTGCTAACCAGCAGTGGGATGCAGGGTGCTAACCAGCAGTGGGATGCAGGGTGCTAACCAGCAGTGGGATGCAGGGTGCTAACCAGCAGTGAGATGCAGGGTGCTAACCAGCAGTGGGATGCAGGGTGCTAACCAGCAGTGGGATGGATGCAGGGTGCTAACCAGCAGTGGGATGCAGGGTGCTAACCAGCAGTGAGATGCAGGGTGCTAACCAGCAGTGGGATGCAGGGTGCTAACCAGCAGTGGGATGCAGGGTGCTAACCAGCAGTGGGATGCAGGGTGCTAACCAGCAGTGGGATGCAGGGTGCTAACCAGCAGTGGGATGGATGCAGAGTGCTAACCAGCAGTGGGATGCAGGGTGCTAACCAGCAGTGAGATGCAGGGTGCTAACCAGCAGTGGGATGCAGGGTGCTAACCAGCAGTGAGATGGATGCAGGGTGCTAACCAGCAGTGGGATGGATGCAGGGTGCTAACCAGCAGTGGGATGCAGGGTGCTAACCAGCAGTGAGATGCAGGGTGCTAACCAGCAGTGGGATGCAGGGTGCTAACCAGCAGTGAGATGGATGCAGGGTGCTAACCAGCAGTGGGATGCAGGGTGCTAACCAGCAGTGAGATGCAGAGTGCTAACCAGCAGTGAGATGCAGGGTGCTAACCAGCAGTGGGATGGATGCAGGGTGCTAACCAGCAGTGGGATGGATGCAGGGTGCTAACCAGCAGTGGGATGGATGCAGGGTGCTAACCAGCAGTGGGATGCAGGGTGCTAACCAGCAGTGGGATGCAGGGTGCTAACCAGCAGTGGGATGTAGGGTGCTAACCAGCAGTGGGATGGATGCAGGGTGCTAACCAGCAGTGGGATGGATGCAGGGTGCTAACCAGCAGTGGGATGCAGGGTGCTAACCAGCAGTGGGATGCAGGGTGCTAACCAGCAGTGGGATGTAGGGTGCTAACCAGCAGTGGGATGGATGCAGGGTGCTAACCAGCAGTGGGATGGATGCAGGGTGCTAACCAGCAGTGGGATGCAGGGTGCTAACCAGCAGTGGGATGGATGCAGAGTGCTAACCAGCAGTGAGATGCAGGGTGCTAACCAGCAGTGGGATGCAGGGTGCTAACCAGCAGTGGGATGCAGGGTGCTAACCAGCAGTGGGATGGATGCAGGGTGCTAACCAGCAGTGGGATGGAGGGTGCTAACCAGCAGTGAGATGGATGCAGGGTGCTAACCAGCAGTGGGATGCAGGGTGCTAACCAGCAGTGGGATGCAGGGTGCTAACCAGCAGTGGGATGCAGGGTGCTAACCAGCAGTGGGATGCAGGGTGCTAACCAGCAGTGGGATGGAGGGTGCTAACCAGCAGTGGGATGCAGGGTGCTAACCAGCAGTGAGATGCAGGGTGCTAACCAGCAGTGGGATGCAGGGTGCTAACCAGCAGTGGGATGCAGGGTGCTAACCAGCAGTGGGATGCAGGGTGCTAACCAGCAGTGGGATGCAGGGTGCTAACCAGCAGTGGGATGCAGGGTGCTAACCAGCAGTGGGATGCAGGGTGCTAACCAGCAGTGAGATGCAGGGTGCTAACCAGCAGTGAGATGGATGCAGGGTGCTAACCAGCAGTGAGATGGATGCAGGGTGCTAACCAGCAGTGAGATGCAGGGTGCTAACCAGCAGTGGGATGCAGGGTGCTAACCAGCAGTGAGATGCAGGGTGCTAACCAGCAGTGAGATGGATGCAGGGTGCTAACCAGCAGTGAGATGGATGCAGGGTGCTAACCAGCAGTGAGATGCAGGGTGCTAACCAGCAGTGGGATGCAGGGTGCTAACCAGCAGTGAGATGCAGGGTGCTAACCAGCAGTGGGATGCAGGGTGCTAACCAGCAGTGAGATGCAGGGTGCTAACCAGCAGTGGGATGCAGGGTGCTAACCAGCAGTGGGATGGAGGGTGCTAACCAGCAGTGGGATGCAGGGTGCTAACCAGCAGTGGGATGCAGGGTGCTAACCAGCAGTGGGATGGAGGGTGCTAACCAGCAGTGGGATGGAGGGTGCTAACCAGCAGTGGGATGCAGGGTGCTAACCAGCAGTGGGATGCAGGGTGCTAACCAGCAGTGGGATGCAGGGTGCTAACCAGCAGTGGGATGCAGGGTGCTAACCAGCAGTGGGATGGAGGGTGCTAACCAGCAGTGGGATGCAGGGTGCTAACCAGCAGTGGGATGTAGGGTGCTAACCAGCAGTGGGATGCAGGGTGCTAACCAGCAGTGAGATGCAGGGTGCTAACCAGCAGTGGGATGCAGGGTGCTAACCAGCAGTGGGATGCAGGGTGCTAACCAGCAGTGGGATGGAGGCAGGGTGCTAACCAGCAGTGGGATGCAGGGTGCTAACCAGCAGTGGGATGCAGGGTGCTAACCAGCAGTGGGATGCAGGGTGCTAACCAGCAGTGGGATGGATGCAGGGTGCTAACCAGCAGTGAGATGCAGGGTGCTAACCAGCAGTGAGATGGATGCAGGGTGCTAACCAGCAGTGGGATGTATGCAGGGTGCTAACCAGCAGTGGGATGCAGGGTGCTAACCAGCAGTGAGATGCAGGGTGCTAACCAGCAGTGGGATGCAGGGTGCTAACCAGCAGTGGGATGTATGCAGGGTGCTAACCAGCAGTGGGATGCAGGGTGCTAACCAGCAGTGTGATGCAGGGTGCTAACCAGCAGTGAGATGCAGGGTGCTAACCAGCAGTGGGATGCAGGGTGCTAACCAGCAGTGGGATGCAGGGTGCTAACCAGCAGTGAGATGCAGGGTGCTAACCAGCAGTGGGATGCAGAGTGCTAACCAGCAGTGGGATGCAGGGTGCTAACCAGCAGTGAGATGCAGGGTGCTAACCAGCAGTGGGATGCAGGGTGCTAACCAGCAGTGGGATGCAGGGTGCTAACCAGCAGTGGGATGCAGGGTGCTAACCAGCAGTGGGATGCAGGGTGCTAACCAGCAGTGGGATGCAGGGTGCTAACCAGCAGTGGGATGCAGGGTGCTAACCAGCAGTGGGATGCAGGGTGCTAACCAGCAGTGGGATGGATGCAGGGTGCTAACCAGCAGTGAGATGCAGGGTGCTAACCAGCAGTGGGATGCAGGGTGCTAACCAGCAGTGGGATGCAGGGTGCTAACCAGCAGTGAGATGGATGCAGGGTGCTAACCAGCAGTGGGATGCAGGGTGCTAACCAGCAGTGGGATGGAGGGTGCTAACCAGCAGTGGGATGCAGGGTGCTAACCAGCAGTGAGATGCAGGGTGCTAACCAGCAGTGGGATGCAGGGTGCTAACCAGCAGTGGGATGCAGGGTGCTAACCAGCAGTGGGATGCAGGGTGCTAACCAGCAGTGAGATGCAGGGTGCTAACCAGCAGTGAGATGGATGCAGGGTGCTAACCAGCAGTGGGATGCAGGGTGCTAACCAGCAGTGGGATGCAGGGTGCTAACCAGCAGTGGGATGCAGGGTGCTAACCAGCAGTGGGATGGAGGGTGCTAACCAGCAGTGGGATGCAGGGTGCTAACCAGCAGTGAGATGCAGGGTGCTAACCAGCAGTGGGATGCAGGGTGCTAACCAGCAGTGGGATGCAGGGTGCTAACCAGCAGTGGGATGCAGGGTGCTAACCAGCAGTGGGATGCAGGGTGCTAACCAGCAGTGGGATGCAGGGTGCTAACCAGCAGTGGGATGCAGGGTGCTAACCAGCAGTGAGATGCAGGGTGCTAACCAGCAGTGGGATGCAGGGTGCTAACCAGCAGTGGGATGCAGGGTGCTAACCAGCAGTGAGATGCAGGGTGCTAACCAGCAGTGGGATGCAGGGTGCTAACCAGCAGTGGGATGCAGGGTGCTAACCAGCAGTGAGATGCAGGGTGCTAACCAGCAGTGAGATGCAGGGTGCTAACCAGCAGTGACATGCAGGGTGCTAACCAGCAGTGGGATTCAGGGTGCTAACCAGCAGTGGGACGGAGGCAGGGTGCTAACCAGCAGTGGGATGCAGGGTGCTAACCAGCAGTGAGATGCAGGGTGCTAACCAGCAGTGAGATGCAGGGTGCTAACCAGCAGTGGGATGCAGGGTGCTAACCAGCAGTGGGATGCAGGGTGCTAACCAGCAGTGGGATGCAGGGTGCTAACCAGCAGTGGGATGCAGGGTGCTAACCAGCAGTGGGATGGATGCAGAGTGCTAACCAGCAGTGGGATGCAGGGTGCTAACCAGCAGTGGGATGCAGGGTGCTAACCAGCAGTGGGATGCAGGGTGCTAACCAGCAGTGGGATGCAGGGTGCTAACCAGCAGTGGGATGCAGGGTGCTAACCAGCAGTGGGATGCAGGGTGCTAACCAGCAGTGGGATGCAGGGTGCTAACCAGCAGTGGGATGCAGGGTGCTAACCAGCAGTGGGATGGATGCAGGGTGCTAACCAGCAGTGGGATGGATGCAGAGTGCTAACCAGCAGTGGGATGCAGGGTGCTAACCAGCAGTGGGATGCAGGGTGCTAACCAGCAGTGGGATGGATGCAGAGTGCTAACCAGCAGTGAGATGCAGGGTGCTAACCAGCAGTGGGATGGATGCAGGGTGCTAACCAGCAGTGGGATGCAGGGTGCTAACCAGCAGTGGGATGGATGCAGGGTGCTAACCAGCAGTGGGATGGATGCAGGGTGCTAACCAGCAGTGAGATGCAGGGTGCTAACCAGCAGTGGGATGGATGCAGGGTGCTAACCAGCAGTGAGATGCAGGGTGCTAACCAGCAGTGGGATGCAGGGTGCTAACCAGCAGTGGGATGCAGGGTGCTAACCAGCAGTGGGATGGATGCAGGGTGCTAACCAGCAGTGAGATGCAGGGTGCTAACCAGCAGTGGGATGGAGGGTGCTAACCAGCAGTGGGATGCAGGGTGCTAACCAGCAGTGGGATGGATGCAGGGTGCTAACCAGCAGTGAGATGCAGGGTGCTAACCAGCAGTGGGATGGAGGGTGCTAACCAGCAGTGGGATGCAGGGTGCTAACCAGCAGTGAGATGCAGGGTGCTAACCAGCAGTGGGATGCAGAGTGCTAACCAGCAGTGGGATGCAGGGTGCTAACCAGCAGTGAGATGCAGGGTGCTAACCAGCAGTGGGATGCAGAGTGCTAACCAGCAGTGAGATGCAGGGTGCTAACCAGCAGTGAGATGCAGGGTGCTAACCAGCAGTGAGATGCAGGGTGCTAACCAGCAGTGGGATGCAGGGTGCTAACCAGCAGTGGGATGCAGAGTGCTAACCAGCAGTGAGATGCAGGGTGCTAACCAGCAGTGAGATGCAGGGTGCTAACCAGCAGTGGGATGCAGGGTGCTAACCAGCAGTGAGATGGATGCAGGGTGCTAACCAGCAGTGGGATGCAGGGTGCTAACCAGCAGTGGGATGCAGGGTGCTAACCAGCAGTGGGATGCAGGGTGCTAACCAGCAGTGGGATGGATGCAGGGTGCTAACCAGCAGTGGGATGCAGGGTGCTAACCAGCAGTGGGATGCAGGGTGCTAACCAGCAGTGGGATGGAGGGTGCTAACCAGCAGTGGGATGCAGGGTGCTAACCAGCAGTGGGATAAAGGGTGCTAACCAGCAGTGGGATGCAGGGTGCTAACCAGCAGTGGGATGCAGGGTGCTAACCAGCAGTGGGATGCAGGGTGCTAACCAGCAGTGGGATGCAGGGTGCTAACCAGCAGTGAGATGGATGCAGAGTGCTAACCAGCAGTGGGATGCAGGGTGCTAACCAGCAGTGGGATGCAGGGTGCTAACCAGCAGTGGGATGCAGGGTGCTAACCAGCAGTGAGATGCAGGGTGCTAACCAGCAGTGGGATGCAGGGTGCTAACCAGCAGTGGGATGGATGCAGGGTGCTAACCAGCAGTGGGATGCAGGGTGCTAACCAGCAGTGAGATGCAGGGTGCTAACCAGCAGTGGGATGCAGGGTGCTAACCAGCAGTGGGATGCAGGGTGCTAACCAGCAGTGGGATGCAGGGTGCTAACCAGCAGTGGGATGCAGGGTGCTAACCAGCAGTGGGATGGATGCAGAGTGCTAACCAGCAGTGGGATGCAGGGTGCTAACCAGCAGTGAGATGCAGGGTGCTAACCAGCAGTGGGATGCAGGGTGCTAACCAGCAGTGAGATGGATGCAGGGTGCTAACCAGCAGTGGGATGGATGCAGGGTGCTAACCAGCAGTGGGATGCAGGGTGCTAACCAGCAGTGAGATGCAGGGTGCTAACCAGCAGTGGGATGCAGGGTGCTAACCAGCAGTGAGATGGATGCAGGGTGCTAACCAGCAGTGGGATGCAGGGTGCTAACCAGCAGTGAGATGCAGAGTGCTAACCAGCAGTGAGATGCAGGGTGCTAACCAGCAGTGGGATGGATGCAGGGTGCTAACCAGCAGTGGGATGGATGCAGGGTGCTAACCAGCAGTGGGATGGATGCAGGGTGCTAACCAGCAGTGGGATGCAGGGTGCTAACCAGCAGTGGGATGCAGGGTGCTAACCAGCAGTGGGATGTAGGGTGCTAACCAGCAGTGGGATGGATGCAGGGTGCTAACCAGCAGTGGGATGGATGCAGGGTGCTAACCAGCAGTGGGATGCAGGGTGCTAACCAGCAGTGGGATGCAGGGTGCTAACCAGCAGTGGGATGTAGGGTGCTAACCAGCAGTGGGATGGATGCAGGGTGCTAACCAGCAGTGGGATGGATGCAGGGTGCTAACCAGCAGTGGGATGCAGGGTGCTAACCAGCAGTGGGATGGATGCAGAGTGCTAACCAGCAGTGAGATGCAGGGTGCTAACCAGCAGTGGGATGCAGGGTGCTAACCAGCAGTGGGATGCAGGGTGCTAACCAGCAGTGGGATGGATGCAGGGTGCTAACCAGCAGTGGGATGGAGGGTGCTAACCAGCAGTGAGATGGATGCAGGGTGCTAACCAGCAGTGGGATGCAGGGTGCTAACCAGCAGTGGGATGCAGGGTGCTAACCAGCAGTGGGATGCAGGGTGCTAACCAGCAGTGGGATGCAGGGTGCTAACCAGCAGTGGGATGCAGGGTGCTAACCAGCAGTGGGATGGAGGGTGCTAACCAGCAGTGGGATGCAGGGTGCTAACCAGCAGTGAGATGCAGGGTGCTAACCAGCAGTGGGATGCAGGGTGCTAACCAGCAGTGGGATGCAGGGTGCTAACCAGCAGTGGGATGCAGGGTGCTAACCAGCAGTGGGATGCAGGGTGCTAACCAGCAGTGGGATGCAGGGTGCTAACCAGCAGTGGGATGCAGGGTGCTAACCAGCAGTGAGATGCAGGGTGCTAACCAGCAGTGAGATGGATGCAGGGTGCTAACCAGCAGTGAGATGGATGCAGGGTGCTAACCAGCAGTGAGATGCAGGGTGCTAACCAGCAGTGGGATGCAGGGTGCTAACCAGCAGTGAGATGGATGCAGGGTGCTAACCAGCAGTGAGATGGATGCAGGGTGCTAACCAGCAGTGAGATGGATGCAGGGTGCTAACCAGCAGTGAGATGCAGGGTGCTAACCAGCAGTGGGATGCAGGGTGCTAACCAGCAGTGAGATGCAGGGTGCTAACCAGCAGTGGGATGCAGGGTGCTAACCAGCAGTGAGATGCAGGGTGCTAACCAGCAGTGGGATGCAGGGTGCTAACCAGCAGTGGGATGGAGGGTGCTAACCAGCAGTGGGATGCAGGGTGCTAACCAGCAGTGGGATGCAGGGTGCTAACCAGCAGTGGGATGGAGGGTGCTAACCAGCAGTGGGATGGAGGGTGCTAACCAGCAGTGGGATGCAGGGTGCTAACCAGCAGTGGGATGCAGGGTGCTAACCAGCAGTGGGATGCAGGGTGCTAACCAGCAGTGGGATGCAGGGTGCTAACCAGCAGTGGGATGGAGGGTGCTAACCAGCAGTGGGATGCAGGGTGCTAACCAGCAGTGGGATGTAGGGTGCTAACCAGCAGTGGGATGCAGGGTGCTAACCAGCAGTGAGATGCAGGGTGCTAACCAGCAGTGGGATGCAGGGTGCTAACCAGCAGTGGGATGCAGGGTGCTAACCAGCAGTGGGATGGAGGCAGGGTGCTAACCAGCAGTGGGATGCAGGGTGCTAACCAGCAGTGGGATGCAGGGTGCTAACCAGCAGTGGGATGCAGGGTGCTAACCAGCAGTGGGATGGATGCAGGGTGCTAACCAGCAGTGAGATGCAGGGTGCTAACCAGCAGTGAGATGGATGCAGGGTGCTAACCAGCAGTGGGATGTATGCAGGGTGCTAACCAGCAGTGGGATGCAGGGTGCTAACCAGCAGTGAGATGCAGGGTGCTAACCAGCAGTGGGATGCAGGGTGCTAACCAGCAGTGGGATGTATGCAGGGTGCTAACCAGCAGTGGGATGCAGGGTGCTAACCAGCAGTGGGATGCAGGGTGCTAACCAGCAGTGAGATGCAGGGTGCTAACCAGCAGTGGGATGCAGGGTGCTAACCAGCAGTGGGATGCAGGGTGCTAACCAGCAGTGAGATGCAGGGTGCTAACCAGCAGTGGGATGCAGAGTGCTAACCAGCAGTGGGATGCAGAGTGCTAACCAGCAGTGAGATGCAGGGTGCTAACCAGCAGTGGGATGCAGGGTGCTAACCAGCAGTGGGATGCAGGGTGCTAACCAGCAGTGGGATGCAGGGTGCTAACCAGCAGTGGGATGCAGGGTGCTAACCAGCAGTGGGATGCAGGGTGCTAACCAGCAGTGGGATGCAGGGTGCTAACCAGCAGTGGGATGCAGGGTGCTAACCAGCAGTGGGATGGATGCAGGGTGCTAACCAGCAGTGAGATGCAGGGTGCTAACCAGCAGTGGGATGCAGGGTGCTAACCAGCAGTGGGATGCAGGGTGCTAACCAGCAGTGAGATGGATGCAGGGTGCTAACCAGCAGTGGGATGCAGGGTGCTAACCAGCAGTGGGATGGAGGGTGCTAACCAGCAGTGGGATGCAGGGTGCTAACCAGCAGTGAGATGCAGGGTGCTAACCAGCAGTGGGATGCAGGGTGCTAACCAGCAGTGGGATGCAGGGTGCTAACCAGCAGTGGGATGCAGGGTGCTAACCAGCAGTGAGATGCAGGGTGCTAACCAGCAGTGAGATGGATGCAGGGTGCTAACCAGCAGTGGGATGCAGGGTGCTAACCAGCAGTGGGATGCAGGGTGCTAACCAGCAGTGGGATGCAGGGTGCTAACCAGCAGTGGGATGGAGGGTGCTAACCAGCAGTGGGATGCAGGGTGCTAACCAGCAGTGAGATGCAGGGTGCTAACCAGCAGTGGGATGCAGGGTGCTAACCAGCAGTGGGATGCAGGGTGCTAACCAGCAGTGGGATGCAGGGTGCTAACCAGCAGTGGGATGCAGGGTGCTAACCAGCAGTGGGATGCAGGGTGCTAACCAGCAGTGGGATGCAGGGTGCTAACCAGCAGTGAGATGCAGGGTGCTAACCAGCAGTGGGATGCAGGGTGCTAACCAGCAGTGGGATGCAGGGTGCTAACCAGCAGTGAGATGCAGGGTGCTAACCAGCAGTGGGATGCAGGGTGCTAACCAGCAGTGGGATGCAGGGTGCTAACCAGCAGTGGGATGCAGGGTGCTAACCAGCAGTGGGATGCAGGGTGCTAACCAGCAGTGGGATGCAGGGTGCTAACCAGCAGTGAGATGCAGGGTGCTAACCAGCAGTGGGATGCAGGGTGCTAACCAGCAGTGAGATGCAGGGTGCTAACCAGCAGTGAGATGCAGGGTGCTAACCAGCAGTGACATGCAGGGTGCTAACCAGCAGTGGGATGCAGGGTGCTAACCAGCAGTGGGACGGAGGCAGGGTGCTAACCAGCAGTGGGATGCAGGGTGCTAACCAGCAGTGAGATGCAGGGTGCTAACCAGCAGTGAGATGCAGGGTGCTAACCAGCAGTGGGATGCAGGGTGCTAACCAGCAGTGGGATGCAGGGTGCTAACCAGCAGTGGGATGCAGGGTGCTAACCAGCAGTGGGATGCAGGGTGCTAACCAGCAGTGGGATGGATGCAGAGTGCTAACCAGCAGTGGGATGCAGGGTGCTAACCAGCAGTGGGATGCAGGGTGCTAACCAGCAGTGGGATGCAGGGTGCTAACCAGCAGTGGGATGCAGGGTGCTAACCAGCAGTGGGATGCAGGGTGCTAACCAGCAGTGGGATGCAGGGTGCTAACCAGCAGTGGGATGCAGGGTGCTAACCAGCAGTGGGATGCAGGGTGCTAACCAGCAGTGGGATGGATGCAGGGTGCTAACCAGCAGTGGGATGGATGCAGAGTGCTAACCAGCAGTGGGATGCAGGGTGCTAACCAGCAGTGGGATGCAGGGTGCTAACCAGCAGTGGGATGGATGCAGAGTGCTAACCAGCAGTGAGATGCAGGGTGCTAACCAGCAGTGGGATGGATGCAGGGTGCTAACCAGCAGTGGGATGCAGGGTGCTAACCAGCAGTGGGATGGATGCAGGGTGCTAACCAGCAGTGGGATGGATGCAGGGTGCTAACCAGCAGTGAGATGCAGGGTGCTAACCAGCAGTGGGATGGATGCAGGGTGCTAACCAGCAGTGAGATGCAGGGTGCTAACCAGCAGTGGGATGCAGGGTGCTAACCAGCAGTGGGATGCAGGGTGCTAACCAGCAGTGGGATGGATGCAGGGTGCTAACCAGCAGTGAGATGCAGGGTGCTAACCAGCAGTGGGATGGAGGGTGCTAACCAGCAGTGGGATGCAGGGTGCTAACCAGCAGTGGGATGGATGCAGGGTGCTAACCAGCAGTGAGATGCAGGGTGCTAACCAGCAGTGGGATGGAGGGTGCTAACCAGCAGTGGGATGCAGGGTGCTAACCAGCAGTGAGATGCAGGGTGCTAACCAGCAGTGGGATGCAGAGTGCTAACCAGCAGTGGGATGCAGGGTGCTAACCAGCAGTGAGATGCAGGGTGCTAACCAGCAGTGGGATGCAGAGTGCTAACCAGCAGTGAGATGCAGGGTGCTAACCAGCAGTGAGATGCAGGGTGCTAACCAGCAGTGAGATGCAGGGTGCTAACCAGCAGTGGGATGCAGGGTGCTAACCAGCAGTGGGATGCAGAGTGCTAACCAGCAGTGAGATGCAGGGTGCTAACCAGCAGTGAGATGCAGGGTGCTAACCAGCAGTGGGATGCAGGGTGCTAACCAGCAGTGGGATGCAGGGTGCTAACCAGCAGTGGGATGCATGCTGCTATGCTGCTGGTATGAATGTGCCAAAACCTACAGAAAATGGCAGCGAAAGCCAGGGAACATAAGGCCAGGGAACATAACTAAAGGCCAGGGAACATAATGCCAGGGAACATAACTAAAGGCCAGGGAACATAACTAAACACCAGGGAACATAACTAAAGGCCAGGGAACATAACTAAAGACCAGGGAACATAACTAAAGACCAGGGAACATAACTAAAGACCAGGGAACATAAGGCCAGGGAACATAACTAAAGGCCAGGGAACATAACTAAAGACCAGGGATCATAAGGCCAGGGAACATAACTAAAGGCCAGGGAACATAACTAAAGACCAGGGAACATAACTAAAGACCAGGGAACATAACTAAAGACCAGGGAACATAAGGCCAGGGAACATAACTAAAGGCCAGGGAACATAACTAAAGACCAGGGAACATAACTAAAGACCAGGGAACATAACTGAAGACCAGGGAACATAACTAAAGGCCAGGGAACATAACTAAAGACCAGGGAACATAAGGCCAGGGAACATAACTAAAGGCCAGGGAACATAACTAAAAGGCCAGGGAACATAACTGAAGACCATGGAACATAACTTAAGGACAGGGAACATAACTAAAGACCAGGGAACATAACTAAAGGCCAGGGAACATAACTAAAGGCCAGGGAACATAACTAAAAGCCAGGGAACATAACTAAAGACCAGGGAACATAACTAAAGGTCAGGGAACATAACTAAAGGCCAGGGAACATAACTAAAGGCCAGGGAACATAACTAAAGGCCAGGGAACATAAGGCCAGGGAACATAACTAAAGGCCAGGGAACATAACCAAAGGCCAGGGAACATAACTAAAGACCAGGGAACATAACTAAAGGCCAGGGAACATAACTAAAGACCAGGGAACATAACTAAAGACCAGGGAACATAAGGCCAGGGAACATAACTAAAGGCCAGGGAACATAACTAAAGGCCAGGGAACATAACTAAAGGCCAGGGAACATAACTAAAGACCAGGGAACATAAGGCCAGGGAACATAACTAAAGGCCAGGGAACATAACTAAAGGCAGGGCCAGGGAACATAACTAAAGGCCAGGGAACATAACTAAAGGCCAGGGAACATAACTAAAGGCCAGGGAACATAACTAAAGGCCAGGGAACATAACTAAAGGCCAGGGAACATAACTAAAGACCAGGGAACATAACTAAAGGCCAGGGAACATAACTAAAGGCCAGGGAACATAAGGCCAGGGAACATAACTAAAGGCCAGGGAACATAACTAAAGCCCAGGGAACATAAGGCCAGGGAACATAACTAAAGGCCAGGTAACATAACTAAAGGCCAGGGAACATAACTAAAGGCCAGGGAACATAAGGCCAGGGAACATAACTAAAGGCCAGGGAACATAACTAAAGACCAGGGAACATAACTAAAGGCCAGGGAACATAACTAAAGGCCAGGGAACATAAGGCCAGGGAACATAACTAAAGGCCAGGGAACATAACTAAAGGCCAGGGAACATAAGGCCAGGGAACATAACTAAAGGCCAGGGAACATAACTAAAGACCAGGGAACATAACTAAAGGCCAGGGAACATAACTAAAGACCAGGGAACATAACTAAAGACCAGGGAACATAACTAAAGACCAGGGAACATAAGGCCAGGGAACATAACTAAAGGCCAGGGAACATAACTAAAGACCAGGGAACATAAGGCCAGGGAACATAACTAAAGGCCAGGGAACATAACTAAAGACCAGGGAACATAACTAAAGACCAGGGAACATAAGGCCAGGGAACATAACTAAAGGCCAGGGAACATAACTAAAGACCAGGGAACATAACTAAAGACCAGGGAACATAACTAAAGACCAGGGAACATAACGAAAGGCCAGGGAACATAACTAAAGACCAGGGAACATAAGGCCAGGGAACATAACTAAAGGCCAGGGAACATAACTAAAAGGCCAGGGAACATAACTGAAGACCATGGAACATAACTAAAGGACAGGGAACATAACTAAAGGCCAGGGAACATAACTAAAGGCCAGGGAACATAACTAAAGGCCAGGGAACATAACTAAAAGCCAGGGAACATAACTAAAGACCAGGGAACATAACTAAAGGCCAGGGAACATAACTAAAGGCCAGGGAACATAACTAAAGGCCAGGGAACATAAGGCCAGGGAACATAACTAAAGGCCAGGGAACATAACTAAAGGCCAGGGAACATAACTAAAGACCAGGGAACATAACTAAAGGCCAGGGAACATAACTAAAGACCAGGGAACATAAGGCCAGGGAACATAACTAAAGGCCAAGGAACATAACTAAAGACCAGGGAACATAACTAAAGGCCAGGGAACATAACTAAAGACCAGGGAACATAAGGCCAGGGAACATAACTAAAGGCCAGGGTACATAACTAAAGGCAGGGCCAGGGAACATAACTAAAGGCCAGGGAACATAACTAAAGGCCAGGGAACATAACTAAAGGCCAGGGAACATAACTAAAGGCCAGGGAACATAACTAAAGTCCAGGGAACATAACTAAAGGCCAGGGAACATAACTAAAGGCCAGGGAACATAACTAAAGACCAGGGAACATAACTAAAGGCCAGGGAACATAACTAAAGGCCAGGGAACATAAGGCCAGGGAACATAACTAAAGGCCAGGGAACATAACTAAAGGCCAGGGAACATAAGGCCAGGGAACATAACTAAAGGCCAGGGAACATAACTAAAGGCCAGGGAACATAAGGCCAGGGAACATAACTAAAGGCCAGGGAACATAACTAAAGACCAGGGAACATAACTAAAGGCCAGGGAACATAACTAAAGCCCAGGGAACATAACTAAAGACCAGGGAACATAACTAAAGGCCAGGGAACATAACTAAAGGCCAGGGAACATAACTACAGACCAGGGAACATAACTAAAGGCCAGGGAACATAACTAAAGGCCAGGGAACATAACTAAAGGCCAGGGAACATAACTAAAGGCCAGGGAACATAACTACAGACCAGGGAACATAACTAAAGGCCAGGGAACATAACTAAAGGCCAGGGAACATAAGGCCAGGGAACATAACTAAAGGCCAGGGAACATAACTAAAGGCCAGGGAACATAACTAAAGACCAGGGAACATAACTAAAGACCAGGGAACATAAGGCCAGGGAACATAACTAAAGGCCAGGGAACATAACTAAAGGTCAGGGAACATAACTGAAGACCATGGAACATAACTAAAGGACAGGGAACATAACTAAAGGCCAGGGAACATAACTAAAGGCCAGGGAACATAACTAAAGGCCAGGGAACATAACTAAAGACCAGGGAACATAACTAAAGGCCAGGGAACATAACGAAAGGCCAGGGAACATAACTAAAGGCCAGGGAACATAAGGCCAGGGAACATAACTAAAGACCAGGGAACATAACTAAAGACCAGGGAACATAACTAAAGGCCAGGGAACATAACTAAAGGCCAGGGAACATAACTAAAGGCCAGGGAACATAACTAAAGACCAGGGAACATAACTAAAGGCCAGGGAACATAACTAAAGGCCAGGGAACATAACTAAAGGCCAGGGAACATAACTAAAGGCCAGGGAACATAAGGCCAGGGAACATAACTAAAGGCCAGGGAACATAACTAAAGACCAGGGAACATAACTAAAGGCCAGGGAACATAACTAAAGGCCAGGGAACATAAGGCCAGGGAACATAACTAAAGGCCAGGGAACATAACTAAAGGCCAGGGAACATAAGGCCAGGGAACATAACTAAAGGCCAGGGAACATAACTAAAGACCAGGGAACATAACTAAAGGCCAGGGAACATAACTAAAGACCAGGGAACATAACTAAAGACCAGGGAACATAACTAAAGACCAGGGAACATAAGGCCAGGGAACATAACTAAAGGCCAGGGAACATAACTAAAGACCAGGGAACATAAGGCCAGGGAACATAACTAAAGGCCAGGGAACATAACTAAAGACCAGGGCACATAACTAAAGACCAGGGAACATAAGGCCAGGGAACATAACTAAAGGCCAGGGAACATAACTAAAGACCAGGGAACATAACTAAAGACCAGGGAACATAACTAAAGACCAGGGAACATAACGAAAGGCCAGGGAACATAACTAAAGACCAGGGAACATAAGGCCAGGGAACATAACTAAAGGCCAGGGAACATAACTAAAAGGCCAGGGAACATAACTGAAGACCATGGAACATAACTAAAGGACAGGGAACATAACTAAAGGCCAGGGAACATAACTAAAGGCCAGGGAACATAACTAAAGGCCAGGGAACATAACTAAAAGCCAGGGAACATAACTAAAGACCAGGGAACATAACTAAAGGCCAGGGAACATAACTAAAGGCCAGGGAACATAACTAAAGGCCAGGGAACATAACTAAAGGCCAGGGAACATAAGGCCAGGGAACATAACTAAAGGCCAGGGAACATAACTAAAGGCCAGGGAACATAACTAAAGACCAGGGAACATAACTAAAGGCCAGGGGACATAACTAAAGACCAGGGAACATAAGGCCAGGGAACATAACTAAAGGCCAAGGAACATAACTAAAGACCAGGGAACATAACTAAAGGCCAGGGAACATAACTAAAGACCAGGGAACATAAGGCCAGGGAACATAACTAAAGGCCAGGGTACATAACTAAAGGCAGGGCCAGGGAACATAACTAAAGGCCAGGGAACATAACTAAAGGCCAGGGAACATAACTAAAGGCCAGGGAACATAACTAAAGGCCAGGGAACATAACTAAAGTCCAGGGAACATAACTCAAGGCCAGGGAACATAACTAAAGGCCAGGGAACATAACTAAAGACCAGGGAACATAACTAAAGGCCAGGGAACATAACTAAAGGCCAGGGAACATAAGGCCAGGGAACATAACTAAAGGCCAGGGAACATAACTAAAGGCCAGGGAACATAAGGCCAGGGAACATAACTAAAGGCCAGGGAACATAACTAAAGGCCAGGGAACATAAGGCCAGGGAACATAACTAAAGGCCAGGGAACATAACTAAAGACCAGGGAACATAACTAAAGGCCAGGGAACATAACTAAAGCCCAGGGAACATAACTAAAGGCCAGGGAACATAACTAAAGGCCAGGGAACATAACTAAAGAACAGGGAACATAACTACAGACCAGGGAACATAACTAAAGGCCAGGGAACATAACTAAAGGCCAGGGAACATAACTAAAGGCCAGGGAACATAACTAAAGGCCAGGGAACATAACTACAGACCAGGGAACATAACTAAAGGCCAGGGAACATAACTAAAGGCCAGGGAACATAAGGCCAGGGAACATAACTAAAGGCCAGGGAACATAACTAAAGGCCAGGGAACATAACTAAAGACCAGGGAACATAACTAAAGACCAGGGAACATAAGGCCAGGGAACATAACTAAAGGCCAGGGAACATAACTAAAGGTCAGGGAACATAACTGAAGACCATGGAACATAACTAAAGGACAGGGAACATAACTAAAGGCCAGGGAACATAACTAAAGGCCAGGGAACATAACTAAAGGCCAGGGAACATAACTAAAGACCAGGGAACATAACTAAAGGCCAGGGAACATAACGAAAGGCCAGGGAACATAACTAAAGGCCAGGGAACATAAGGCCAGGGAACATAACTAAAGACCAGGGAACATAACTAAAGACCAGGGAACATAACTAAAGGCCAGGGAACATAACTAAAGGCCAGGGAACATAACTAAAGGCCAGGGAACATAACTAAAGACCAGGGAACATAACTAAAGGCCAGGGAACATAACTAAAGGCCAGGGAACATAACTAAAGGCCAGGGAACATAACTAAAGACCAGGGAACATAACTAAAGGCCAGGGAACATAACTAAAGGCCAGGGAACATAAGGCCAGGGAACATAACTAAAGGCCAGGGAACATAACTAAAGACCAGGGAACATAACTAAAGGCCAGGGAACATAACTAAAGGCCAGGGAACCATAACTAAAGGCCAGGGAACATAACTAAAGGCCAGGTAACTTAATCAAAGATAGGGACAAATTGCAGGCAAAGAAGGATGTGTTCGATCACAATGGTGTTATCATTGAAAATGTTTCACTGAATTTTTTGTTGAATTTATGTACAACTGATTTGTTCTCACATTTCTAAATTCTTTCCCCTGTAATAGTTGTTTTGCTTTCAATACTTTTTCGGTTCATGTTTTGCTTTCAATATCATTATTTTTGTTTGCAATAATAAAAATGTTGTTCTTATTTTTCCCTGATATGAATGATATTAACCCATAGCCTATGTACAGTACCAGTCAAACGTTTGGGACACACCTACTCATTCCAGGGTTTTTCTTTATTTTTACTATTTTCCTACATTGTAGAATAATAGTGAAGACATCAAAACCTATTATATAACACATATGGAATCATGTATAACCATATGTGTTATTTCATAGTTTTGACGTCTTCACTATTATTCTACAATGTAGAAAATAGTAAAAATAAAGAAAAACCCTGGAATGAGTAGGTGTGTCCCAAACGTTTGACTGGTACTGTATGTGCTCGGTCTCAGGAGAGAGGGACCTCCAACAGCCGCGTCGTCTTTGAAGTCTCCCGCCCATCGACTGGAGTAAAGATCAATTACACAAGAACAACAGCGAGGAAGAATCCGACTGCTTTACGTGGAGGCCCCTTTCCCACGATCTGACCAGCCTCAGCTGCCCTGCTCCACACACACACACACACACACACACACACACACACACACACACACACACACACACACACACACACACACACACACACACACACACACACAGCCCACCTCCCAATTAGCACCCTATTCCCTATTTAGTGCACTAGGCAACTTCCATTCCAAATGGGCTCATGGGCGCACTATGTAGGGCATGGGGGGGGGGCCATTTGGGATGGAGACACAGCCAATGGCGAGTCCTCCCCTCTCCGCTCCTCTCCTCTGAATACTATTGTGTTGGACATGGGTTTTAAAAAGCCTAGTGGAACGGTAGATTGGGCATCTTGAACTCAAAAGGCCACAGAACCAAACACCAAAGTGGAGCTAATTATTTTAATGAATGAGCTTCAATGTTATAATTTGTATTTTATACATACATGTATTCTTATCTATTTGTAATCCCTATGTGTAAAAGTTGTAAAACAATGTCATTCTAAAAGAGAAATAACATCCTCTATTTTCTATTAATGATTGCCGTAACAGAAGTCTTTATGATGGGCTGCCTCTGTGACTTCGTTAGGGGGGTGATCCGCGGGTTTGTTCTGTGAAAGAGAGTGATTCATTTGTCATTGGTATTCGCTTCATTCAGAAAAAACAGCCCTCAGACCCCCAAAGAAGGTGGAGGCAGCAGAAAGGAATTTGGCTGTTTTTTTCTCCCCCCCAGTTCTCTCCCCCTGCCTCCCCCAGACCCCGCCCCTGCCTTCCCCCAGACCCCTCCTCCCCCAGACCCCCTCCTCTCCCCCAGACCCCCTCCTCCCCCCCAGACCCTCCACCCTCCACCCTCCTCCCCAGACCCCTCCTCACCCAGACCCTCCACCCTCCACCCTCCTCCCCAGACCCCTCCTCCCCCAGACGCCCTCCTCCCCCAGACCCCTCCTCCCTCCTCCCCCAGACCCCCTCCTCCCCTCCTCCCCCAGACCCCTCCTCCCCCAGACCCCCTCCTCCCCCAGACAGAGCGGCGTCAGGAGAACAAGCACATGAAAGGAAATACAATCAATAGCCACTGCAGAGAAAAAAAAAACTATTAAAACCGAAAGATCGATTAACTTCTGTACAACTTCTGATGTTCAAATCTCTCAGGCATTGGGATTTAAGTTTTAACTGCACACAACACAGGCTATTCTAGATTTAGGATTTAAACTTCATGGGGTACAACAATAAAACTATAAAATAAAGGTTTTATTTTTTTTGAATTCCTGGAGAGCATTGCGTTGTGTGAGGAGGGAATTTGGTAGCTCTTGCCTTTAGGGAAAAGCAGCATTATTTGTAGTGGTTTTAATTGTGTGTTTTTGTTTTTTTACAGTAGGCCTAGTTGTGATGTTGACGTGGAATAGATCTGTTTGTAAAATAGTTATTCTCGCAGTAGGCCTAGTTGTGATGTTGACGTGGAATAGATCTGTTTGTAAAATAGTTATTCTCGCAGTAGGCCTAGTTGTGATGTTGACGTGGAATAGATCTGTTTGTAAAATAGTTATTCTCGCAGTAGGCCTAGTTGTGATGTTGACGTGGAATAGATCTGTTTGTAAAATAGTTATTCTCGCAGTAGGCCTAGTTGTGATGTTGACGTGGAATAGATCTGTTTGTAAAATAGTTATTCTCGCAGTAGGCCTAGTTGTGATGTTGACGTGGAATAGATCTGTTTGTAAAATAGTTATTCTCGCCAGTAGGCCTAGTTGTGATGTTGACGTGGAATAGATCTGTTTGTAAAATAGTTATTCTCGCAGTAGGCCTAGTTGTGATGTTGACGTGGAATAGATCTGTTTGTAAAATAGTTATTCTCGCAGTAGGCCTAGTTGTGATGTTGACGTGGAATAGATCTGTTTGTAAAATAGTTATTCTCGCAGTAGGCCTAGTTGTGATGTTGACGTGGAATAGATCTGTTTGTAAAATAGTTTATTCTCGCAGTAGGCCTAGTTGTGATGTTGACGTGGAATAGATCTGTTTGTAAAATAGTTATTCTCGCAGTAGGCCTAGTTGTGATGTTGACGTGGAATAGATCTGTTTGTAAAATAGTTATTCTCGCAGTAGGCCTAGTTGTGATGTTGACGTGGAATAGATCTGTTTGTAAAATAGTTATTCTCGCAGTAGGCCTAGTTGTGATGTTGACGTGGAATAGATCTGTTTGTAAAATAGTTATTCTCGCAGTAGGCCTAGTTGTGATGTTGACGTGGAATAGATCTGTTTGTAAAATAGTTATTCTCGCAGTAGGCCTAGTTGTGATGTTGACGTGGAATAGATCTGTTTGTAAAATAGTTATTCTCGCAGTAGGCCTAGTTGTGATGTTGACGTGAAATAGATCTGTTTGTAAAATAGTTATTCTCGCAGTAGGCCTAGTTGTGATGTTGACGTGGAATAGATCTGTTTGTAAAATAGTTATTCTCGCAGTAGGCCTAGTTGTGATGTTGACGTGGAATAGTCATGGTAGTACAGTACTAGTGCAGTCATTCCATCTAAAGCCCCTGAGATATAAAGAGTGGTGTCAATACAGGGACTAGGGTAGTACATGCTTTTCAAAAGACATTCTGGGGTTGAAAGCAGATTCCCTTTTCTGTACTGAGAGAGGGGGGGAGACAGAGGCATAGAGGGAAGGAGGGAGAAGAGACAGGGAAAGAGAGATTATTCTGGGCTATACAGTGGGAGAGGAAACAGGGGAACAGAGATTATTCTGGGCTATACAGTGGGAGAGGAGACAGGGAAAGAGAGATTATTCTGGGCTATACAGTGGGAGAGGAGACAGGGAAGAGAGATTATTCTGGACTATACAGTGGGAGAGGAGACAGGGAAATAGAGATTATTCTGGGCTATACAGTGGGAGAAGAGACAGGGAAAGAGAGATTATTCTGGGCTATACAGTGGGAGAGGAGACAGGGAAACAGAGATTATTCTGGATTATACAGTGGGAGAGGAGACAGGGAAAGAGAGATTATTCTGGACTATACAGTGGGAGAGGAGACAGGGAAAGAGAGATTATTCTGGACTATACAGTGGGAGAGGAGACAGGGAAAGAGAGATTATTCTGGACTATACAGTGGGAGAGGAGACAGGGAAACAGAGATTATTCTGGACTATACAGTGGGAGAGGAGACAGGGAAGGGAAAACTCCTCTCTAGTTCGACTGCGGACGTACACTAAAGGATTTGAAGCCAAACGCACCGCATCCCCCTGCCAACCCATGTCAAAGTTAACCGTTTCACCCCCAGTGTGTGTGTGTGTGTGTGTGTGTGTGTGTGTGTGTGTGTGTGTGTGTGTGTGTGTGTGTGTGTGTGTGTGTGTGTGTGTGTGTGTGTGTGTGTGTGTGTGTGTGTGTCCATGCAGCACCACCACATATGTGATGCATTTATGGAGTAGAGCTGTGAGCTAGCTGCTGTGAGGGGGTCTTACTACATTTATGGAGTAGAGCTGTGAGCTAGCTGCTGTGAGGGGGTCTTACTACATTTATGGAGTAGAGCTGTGAGCTAGCTGCTGTGAGGGGGTCTTACTACATTTATGGAGTAGAGCTGTGAGCTAGCTGCTGTGAGGGGGTCTTACTACATTTATGGAGTAGAGCTGTGAGCTAGCTGCTGTGAGGGGGTCTTACTACATTTATGGAGTAGAGCTGTGAGCTAGCTGCCGTGAGGGGGTCTTACTACATTTATGGAGTAGAGCTGTGAGCTAGCTGCTGTGAGGGGGTCTTACTACATTTATGGAGTAGAGCTGTGAGCTAGCTGCCGTGAGGGGGTCTTACTACGACAATGTGTCCCAAATGGAAACATATTCCATAAATAGTGCACTACTTTACTTTGACCAGTACCGTAACTCTACTGCTACACTTCCCTCTGACTGGTTATTAAACAGCACTTTCTTTTCTAAGGTCCTCTCTCTCTCTCTCTCTCTCTCTCTCTCTCTCTCTCTCTCTCTCTCTCTCTCTCTCTCTCTCTCTCTCTCTCTCTCTCGTCTGTCTCGTCTCTCTCTCTCTCTCTCTCTCTCTCTCTCTGTCTCTCTGTCTGTCTCTCTCTCTCTCTCTCTCTCTCTCTCTCTCTCTCTCTCTCTCTGTGTCTCTCTCTCTCTCTCTCTCTCTCTCTCTCTGTCTCTCTCTCTCTCTCTCTCTCTCTCTCTCTGTATCTCTCTCTCTCTCTCTCTCTCTCTCTCTTTCTCTTTCTCTCTCTGTCTCTCTCGCTCTCTCACTCTCCCTCTCATTCTCTCTCTTTCTCTCAATGCAGAAAAATAAATCTGCTTTTAACCCAGTAATGTCTTTTGAAATGTATGTTTTGAGAAGGAGAGCGATAACAATAGAACCACTGCTGTGTACAGTCGTGACCAAAAGTTTTGAGAATGACACAAATATTAACACAAAGTCTGCTGCCTCAGTTTGTATGATGGCAATTTGCATATACTCCAGAATGTTATGAAGAGTGATCAGATGAATTGCAATTAATTGCAAAGTCCCTCTTTGCCATGCAAATGAACTGAATCCCCCAAAAACATTTCCACTGCATTTCAGCGCTGCCACAAAAGGACCAGCTGACATCATTTCAGTGATTCTCTCATTAACACAGGTGTGAGGGTTGACGAGGACAAGGCTGGAGATCACTCTGTCATGCTGATTGAGTTCGAATAACAGACTGGAAGCTTCAAAAGTAGGGTGGTGCTTGGAATCATTGTTCTTCCTCTGTCAACCATGGTTACTTGCAAGGAAACACGTGACGTCATCATTGCTTTGCACAAAAAGGGCTTCACAGGCAAGGATATTGCTGCTAGTAAGTGTGCACCTAAATCAACCATTTATCGGATCATCAAGAACATCAAGGAGAGCGGTACAATTGTTGTGAAGAAGGCTTCAGGGCGCCCAAGAAAGTCCAGCAAGCGCCAGGACCGTCTCCTAAAGTTGATTCAGCTGCGGGATTGGGGCACCACCAGTACAGAGCTTGCTCAGGAATGGCAGCAGGCAGGTGTGAGTGCATCTGCACGCACAGTGAGGTGAAGACTTTTGGAGGATGGCCTGGTGTCAAGAAGGGCAGCAAAGAAGCCACTTCTCTCCAGGAAAAACATCAGGGACAGACTGATATTCTGCAAAAGGTACAGGGATTGGACTGCTGAGGACTGGGGTAAAGTCATTTCATCTAATGAATCCCCTTTCTGATTGTTTGGGGCATTCGGAAAAAAGATTGTCCAGAGAAGACAAGGTGAGCACTACCATCAGTCCTGTGTCATGCCAACAGTAAAGCATCCTGAGACCATTCATGTGTGGGGTTGCTTCTCAGCCAAGGGAGTGGGCTCACTCACAATTTTGCCTAAGAACACAGCCATGAATAAAGAATGGTACCAACACATCCTCCGAGAGCAACTTCTCCCAACCATCCAGGAATAGTTTGGTGATGAACAATGCCTTTTCCAGCATGATGGAGCACCTTGCCATAAGGAAAAAGTGATAATTAAGTGGCTCGGGGAACAAAACATTGATATTTTGGGTCCATGGGTGGAAACTCCCCAGACCTTAATCACATTGAGAACTTGTGGTCAATCCTCAAGAAGCGGGAGGACAAACAAAAACCCACAAATTCTGACAAACTCCAAGCATTGATTATGCAAGAATGGGCTGCCATCAGTCAGGATGTGGCCCAGAAGTTAATTGACAGCATGCCAGGGCAGATTGCAGAGGTCTTGAAAGAGAAGGGTCAACACTGCAAATATTGACTCTTTGCATCAACTTCATGTAATTGTCAATAAAAGCCTTTGACACTTATGAAATGCTTGTAATTATACTTCAGTTTTCCATAGTAACATCTGACAAAAATATCTAAAGACACTGAAGCAGCAAACTTTGTGGAAATTAATATTTGTGTCATTCTCAAAACTTTTGGCCACGACTGTAGTCTGAGGGAGAAGGGGAGGAGGAGACAGTCTCACCTTGATCCAAGGTATAGACTAGCCAACAGGAGGAGGGTCTAGGTATAGCGTAGCCAATAGGAGGAGGGTCTAGGTATAGTGTAGCCAATAGGAGGAAGGTCTAGGTATAGTGTAGCCAATAGGAGGAGGGTCTAGGTATAGTGTAGCCAATAGGAGGAGGGTCTAGGTATAGTGTAGCCAACAGGAAGAGGGTCTAGGTATAGTGTAGCCAACAGGAAGAGGGTCTAGGTATAGTGTAGCCAATAGGAGGAGGGTCTAGGTATAGTGTAGCCAACAGGAGGAGGGTCTAGGTATAGTGTAGCCAATAGGAGGAGGGTCTAGGTATAGTGTAGTCAGGAGGATGGTCTAGGTATAGTGTAGCCAATAGGAGGAGGGTCTAGGTATAGTGTAGCCAATAGGAGGAGGGTCTAGGTATAGTGTAGACAATAGGAGGAGGGTCTAGGTATAGTGTAGCCAATAGGAGGAGGGTCTAGGTATAGTGTAGCCAACAGGAGGAGGAGGGTCTAGGTATAGTGTAGCCAATAGGAGGAGGGTCTAGGTATAGTGTAGCCAATAGGAGGAGGGTCTAGGTATAGTGTAGCCAATAGGAGGAGGGTCTAGGTATAGTGTAGCCAATAGGAGGAGGGTCTAGGTATAGTGTAGCCAATAGGAGGAGGGTCTAGGTATAGTGTAGCCAACAGGAGGAGGGTCTAGGTATAGTGTAGCCAATAGGAGGAGGGTCTAGGTATAGTGTAGCCAACAGGAAGAGGGTCTAGGTATAGTGTAGCCAATAGGAGGAGGGTCTAGGTATAGTGTAGCCAATAGGAGGAGGGTCTAGGTATAGTGTAGCCAATAGGAGGAGGGTCTAGGTATAGTGTAGCCAACAGGAAGAGGGTCTAGGTATAGTGTAGCCAATAGGAGGAGGGTCTAGGTATAGTGTAGCCAATAGGAGGAGGGTCTAGGTATAGTGTAGCCAATAGGAGGAGGGTCTAGGTATAGTGTAGCCAACAGGAGGAGGGTCTAGGTATAGTGTAGCCAATAGGAGGAGGGTCTAGGTATAGTGTAGCCAATAGGAGGAGGGTCTAGGTATAGTGTAGCCAATAGGAGGAGGGTCTAGGTATAGTGTAGCCAATAGGAGGAGGGTCTAGGTATAGTGTAGCCAATAGGAGGAGGGTCTAGGTATAGTGTAGCCAATAGGAGGAGGGTCTAGGTATAGTGTAGCCAACAGGAGGAGGGTCTAGGTATAGTGTAGCCAATAGGAGGAGGGTCTAGGTATAGTGTAGCCAATAGGAGGAGGGTCTAGGTATAGTGTAGCCAACAGGAAGAGGGTCTAGGTATAGTGTAGCCAATAGGAGGAGGGTCTAGGTATAGTGTAGCCAATAGGAGGAGGGTCTAGGTATAGTGTAGCCAACAGGAGGAGGAGGGTCTAGGTATAGTGTAGCCAATAGGAGGAGGGTCTAGGTATAGTGTAGCCAACAGGAAGAGGGTCTAGGTATAGTGTAGCCAATAGGAGGAGGGTCTAGGTATAGTGTAGCCAATAGGAGGAGGGTCTAGGTATAGTGTAGCCAATAGGAGGAAGGTCTAGGTATAGTGTAGCCAATAGGAGGAGGGTCTAGGTATAGTGTAGCCAAGTAGGAGGAGGGTCCTAGGTATAGTGTAGCCAACAGGAGGAGGGTCTAGGTATAGTGTAGCCAATAGGAGGAGGGTCTAGGTATAGAGTGTAGCCAGTAGGAGGAGGGTCTAGGTATAGTGTAGCCAATAGGAGGAGGGTCTAGGTATAGTGTAGCCAATAGGAGGAGGGTCTAGGTATAGTGTAGCCAATAGGAGGAGGGTCTAGGTATAGTGTAGCCAACAGGAGGAGGGTCTAGGTATAGTGTAGCCAATAGGAGGAGGGTCTAGGTATAGTGTAGCCAATAGGAGGAGGGTCTAGGTATAGTGTAGCCAACAGGAGGAGGGTCTAGGTATAGTGTAGCCAATAGGAGGAGGGTCTAGGTATAGTGTAGCCAATAGGAGGAGGGTCTAGGTATAGTGTAGCCAATAGGAGGAGGGTCTAGGTATAGTGTAGCCAATAGGAGGAGGGTCTAGGTATAGTGTAGCCAACAGGAGGAGGGTCTAGGTATAGTGTAGCCAACAGGAGGAGGGTCTAGGTATAGTGTAGCCAATAGGAGGAGGGTCTAGGTATAGTGTAGCCAATAGGAGGAGGGTCTAGGTATAGTGTAGCCAACAGGAGGAGGGTCTAGGTATAGTGTAGCCAACAGGAGGAGGGTCTAGGTATAGTGTAGCCAATAGGAGGAGGGTCTAGGTATAGTGTAGCCAATAGGAGGAGGGTCTAGGTATAGTGTAGCCAATAGGAGGAGGGTCTAGGTATAGTGTAGCCAATAGGAGGAGGGTCTAGGTATAGTGTAGCCAACAGGAGGAGGGTCTAGGTATAGTGTAGCCAGGAGGAGGGTCTAGGTATAGTGTAGCCAATAGGAGGCAGGGTCTAGGTATAGTGTAGCCAGTAGGAGGAGGGTCTAGGTATAGTGTAGCCAACAGGAGGAGGGTCTAGGTATAGTGTAGCCAACAGGAGGAGGGTCTAGGTATAGTGTAGCCAATAGGAGGAGGGTCTAGGTATAGTGTAGCCAACAGGAGGAGGGTCTAGGTATAGTGTAGCCAATAGGAGGAGGGTCTAGGTATAGTGTAGCCAATAGGAGGAGGGTCTAGGTATAGTGTAGCCAACAGGAGGAGGGTCTAGGTATAGTGTAGCCAATAGGAGGGAGGGGTCTAGGTATAGTGTAGCCAATAGGAGGAGGGTCTAGGTATAGTGTAGCCTAATAGGAGGAGGGTCTAGGTATAGTGTAGCCAATAGGAGGAGGGTCTAGGTATAGTGTAGCCAACAGGAGGAGGGTCTAGGTATAGTGTAGCCAATAGGAGGAGGGTCTAGGTATAGTGTAGCCAATAGGAGGAGGGTCTAGGTATAGTGTAGCCAACAGGAGGAGGGTCTAGGTATAGTGTAGCCAATCAGGAGGAGGGTCTAGGGTATAGTGTAGCCAATAGGAGGAGGGTCTAGGTATAGTGTAGCCAACAGGAGGAGGGTCTAGGTATAGTGTAGCCAGGAGGAGGAGGGTCTAGGTATAGTGTAGCCAGGAGGAGGAGGGTCTAGGTATAGTGTAGCCAACAGGAGGAGGGTCTAGGTATAGTGTAGCCAATAGGAGGAGGGTCTAGGTATAGTGTAGCCAACAGGAGGAGGGTCTAGGTATAGTGTAGCCAATAGGAGGAGGGTCTAGGTATAGTGTAGCCAATAGGAGGAGGGTCTAGGTATTAGTGTAGCCAACAGGAGGAGGGTCTAGGTATAGTGTAGCCAACAGGAGGAGGGTCTAGGTATAGTGTAGCCAACAGGAGGAGGGTCTAGGTATAGTGTAGCCAATAGGAGGAGGGTCTAGGTATAGTGTAGCCAGGAGGAGGGTCTAGGTATAGTGTAGCCAATAGGAGGAGGGTCTAGGTATAGTGTAGCCAATAGGAGGAGGGTCTAGGTATAGTGTAAGCCAATAGGAGGAGGGTCTAGGTATAGTGTAGCCAACAAGGAGGAGGGTCTAGGTATAGTGTAGCCAATAGGAGGAGGGTCTAGGTTATAGTGTAGCCAATAGGAGGAGGGTCTAGGTGTAGTGTAGCCAACAGGAGGAGGGTCTAGGTATAGTGTAGCCAACAGGAGGAGGGTCTAGGTATAGTGTAGCCTAATAGGAGCGAGGGTCTAGGTATAGTGTAGCCAATAGGAGGAGGGTCTAGGTATAGTGTAGCCAATAGGAGGAGGGTCTAGGTATAGTGTAGCCAATAGGAGGAGGGTCTAGGTATAGTGTAGCCAAATAGGAGGAGGGTCTAGGTATAGTGTAGCCAACAGGAGGAGGGTCTAGGTATAGTGTAGCCAATAGGAGGAGGGTCTAGGTATAGTGTAGCCAACAGGAAGGAGGGTCTAGGTATAGTGTAGCCAATAGGAGGAGGGTCTAGGTATAGTGTAGCCAATAGGAGGAGGGTCTAGGTATAGTGTAGCCAATAGGAGGAGGGTCTAGGTATAGTGTAGCCAATAGGAGGAGGGTCTAGGTATAGTGTAGCCAATAGGAGGAGGGTCTAGGTATAGTGTAGCCAAGAGGAGGAGGGTCTAGGTATAGTGTAGCCAACTAGGAGGAGGGTCTAGGTATAGTGTAGCCAATAGGAGGAGGGTCTAGGTATAGTGTAGCCAATAGGAGGAGGGTCTAGGTATAGTGTAGCCAACAGGAGGAGGGTCTAGGTATAGTGTAGCCAATAGGAGGAGGGTCTAGGTATAGTGTAGCCAATAGGAGGAGGGTCTAGGTATAGTGTAGCCAATAGGAGGAGGGTCTAGGTATAGTGTAGCCAATTAGGAGGAGGGTCTAGGTATAGGTGTAGCCAATAGGAGGAGGGTCTAGGTATAGTGTAGCCAATAGGAGAGAGGGTCTAGGTATAGTGTAGCCAATAGGAGGAGGGTCTAGGTATAGTGTAGCCAATAGGAGGAGGGTCTAGGTATAGTGTAGCCAATAGGAGGAGGGTCTAGGTATAGTGTAGCCAACAGGAGGAGGGTCTAGGTATAGTGTAGCCAATAGGAGGAGGGTCTAGGTATAGTGTAGCCAATAGGAGGAGGGTCTAGGTATAGTGTAGCCAACAGGAGGAGGGTCTAGGTATAGTGTAGCCAACAGGAGGAGGGTCTAGGTATAGTGTAGCCAATAGGAGGAGGGTCTAGGTATAGTGTAGCCAACAGGAGGGAGGGTCTAGGTATAGTGTAGCCAATAGGAGGAGGGTCTAGGTATAGTGTAGCCAACAGGAGGAGGGTCTAGGTATAGTGTAGCCAACAGGAGGAGGGTCTAGGTATAGTGTAGCCAATAGGAGGAGGGTCTAGGTATAGTGTAGCCAATAGGAGGAGGGGTCTAGGTATAGTGTAGCCAATAGGAGGAGGGTCTAGGTATAGTGTAGCCAATAGGAGGAGGTCTAGGTATAGTGTAGCCAATAGGAGGAGGGTCTAGGTATAGTGTAGCCAACAGGAGGAGGGTCTAGGTATAGTGTAGCCAACAGGAGGAGGGTCTAGGTATAGTGTAGCCAATAGGAGGAGGGTCTAGGTATAGTGTAGCCAATAGGAGGAGGGTCTAGGTATAGTGTAGCCAATAGGAGGAGGGTCTAGGTATAGTCTAGCCAACAGGAAGAGGGTCTAGGTATAGTGTAGCCAATAGGAGGAGGGTCTAGGTATAGTGTAGCCAACAGGAGGAGGGTCTAGGTATAGTGTAGCCAATAGGAGGAGGGTCTAGGTATAGTGTAGCCAACAGGAGGAGGGTCTAGGTATAGTGTAGCCAACAGGAGGAGGGTCTAGGTATAGTGTAGCCAATAGGAGGAGGGTCTAGGTATAGTGTAGCCAACAGGAGGAGGGTCTAGGTATAGTGTAGCCAACAGGAGGAGGGTCTAGGTATAGTGTAGCCAATCAGGAGGAGGGTCTAGGTATAGTGTAGCCAATAGGAGGAGGGTCTAGGTATAGTGTAGCCAACAGGAGGAGGGTCTAGGTATAGTGTAGCCAATAGGAGGAGGGTCTAGGTATAGTGTAGCCAATAGGAGGAGGGTCTAGGTATAGTGTAGCCAATAGGAGGAGGGTCTAGGTATAGTGTAGCCAACAGGAGGAGGGTCTAGGTATAGTGTAGCCAATAGGAGGAGGGTCTAGGTATAGTGTAGCCAAAGGAGGAGGGTCTAGGTATAGTGTAGCCAATAGGAGGAGGGTCTAGGTATAGTGTAGCCAATAGGAGGAGGGTCTAGGTATAGTGTAGCCAATAGGAGGAGGGTCTAGGTATAGTGTAGCCAATAGGAGGAGGGTCTAGGTATAGTGTAGCCAATAGGAGGAGGGTCTAGGTATAGTGTAGCCAATCAGGAGGAGGGTCTAGGTATAGTGTAGCCAATAGGAGGAGGGTCTAGGTATAGTGTAGCCAATAGGAGGAGGGTCTAGGTATAGTGTAGCCAATAGGAGGAGGGTCTAGGTATAGTGTAGCCAATAGGAGGAGGGTCTAGGTATAGTGTAGCCAATAGGAGGAGGGTCTAGGTATAGTGTAGCCAATAGGAGGGGGTTAGTAGCAAGGAGGGTCTAGGTATAGTGTAGCCAATAGGAGGAGGGTCTAGGTATAGTGTAGCCAATAGGGAGGAGGGTCTAGGTATAGTGTAGCCAATAGGAGGAGGGTCTAGGTATAGTGTAGCCAATAGGAGGAGGGTCTAGGTATAGTGTAGCCAACAGGAGGAGGGTCTAGGTATAGTGTAGCCAATAGGAGGAGGGTCTAGGTATAGTGTAGCCAATAGGAGGAGGGTCTAGGTATAGTGTAGCCAATAGGAGGAGGGTCTAGGTATAGTGTAGCCAATAGGAGGAGGGTCTAGGTATAGTGTAGCCAACAGGAGGAGGGTCTAGGTATAGTGTAGCCAATAGGAGGAGGGTCTAGGTATAGTGTAGCCAATAGGAGGAGGGTCTAGGTATAGTGTAGCCAATAGGAGGAGGGTCTAGGTATAGTGTAGCCAATAGGAGGAGGGTCTAGGTATAGTGTAGCCAATAGGAGGAGGGTCTAGGTATAGACTAGCCAATAGGAGGAGGGTCTAGGTATAGTGTAGCCAACAGGAGGAGGGTCTAGGTATAGTGTAGCCAATAGGAGGAGGGTCTAGGTATAGTGTAGCCAGGAGGAGGGTCTAGGTATAGTGTAGCCAATAGGAGGAGGGTCTAGGTATAGTGTAGCCAATAGGAGGAGGGTCTAGGTATAGTGTAGCCAATAGGAGGAGGGTCTAGGTATAGTGTAGCCAATAGGAGGAGGGTCTAGGTATAGTGTAGCCAATAGGAGGAGGGTCTAGGTATAGTGTAGCCAATAGGAGGAGGGTCTAGGTATAGTGGTAGCCAGGAGGAGGGTCTAGGTATAGTGTAGCCATAGGAGGAGGGTCTAGGTATAGTGTAGCCAATAGGAGGAGGGTCTAGGTATAGTGTAGCCAATAGGAGGAGGGTCTAGGTATAGTGTAGCCAGGAGGAGGGTCTAGGTATAGACTAGCCAATAGGAGGAGGGTCTAGGTATAGTGTAGCCAACAGGAGGAGGGTCTAGGTATAGTGTAGCCAATAGGAGGAGGGTCTAGGTATAGTGTAGCCAATAGGAGGAGGGTCTAGGTATAGTGTAGCCAATAGGAGGAGGGTCTAGGTATAGTGTAGCCAGAGGAGGAGGGTCTATGGTATAGTGTAGCCAATAGGAGGAGGGTCTAGGTATAGTGTAGCCAATAGGAGGAGGGTCTAGGTATAGTGTAGCCAATAGGAGGAGGGTCTAGGTATAGTGTAGCCAACAGGAGGAGGGTCTAGGTATAGTGTAGCCAATAGGAGGAGGGTCTAGGTATAGTCTAGCCAATAGGAGGAGGGTCTAGGTATAGTGTAGCCAACAGGAGGAGGGTCTAGGTATAGTGTAGCCAATAGGAGGAGGGTCTAGGTATAGTGTAGCCAATAGGAGGAGGGTCTAGGTATAGTGTAGCCAAGGAGGAGGGTCTAGGTATAGTGTAGCCAATAGGAGGAGGGTCTAGGTATAGTGTAGCCAATAGGAGGAGGGTCTAGAGTATAGTGTAGCCAATAGGAGGAGGGTCTAGGTATAGTGTAGCCAATAGGAGGAGGGTCTAGGTATAGTGTAGCCAGGAGGAGGAGGGTCTAGGTATAGTGTAGCCAATAGGAGGAGGGTCTAGGTATAGTGTAGCCAACAGGAGGAGGGGTCTAGGTATAGTGTAGCCAATAGGATGAGGGTCTAGGTATAGTGTAGCCAATAGGAGGAGGGTCTAGGTATAGTGTAGCCAATAGGAGGAGGGTCTAGGTATAGTGTAGCCAGGAGGAGGGTCTAGGTATAGTGTAGCCAACAGGAGGAGGGTCTAGGTATAGTGTAGCCAATAGGAGGAGGGTCTAGGTATAGTGTAGCCAATAGGAGGAGGGTCTAGGTATAGTGTAGCCAACAGGAAGAGGGTCTAGGTATAGTGTAGCCAATAGGAGGAGGGTCTAGGTATAGTGTAGCCAATAGGAGGAGGGTCTAGGTATAGTGTAGCCAACAGGAGGAGGGTCTAGGTATAGTGTAGCCAATAGGAGGAGGGTCTAGGTATAGTGTAGCCAATAGGAGGAGGGTCTAGGTATAGTGTAGCCAGGAGGAGGGTCTAGGTATAGTGTAGCCAATAGGAGGAGGGTCTAGGTATAGTGTAGCCCAATAGGAGGAGGGTCTAGGTATAGTGTAGCCAATAGGAGGAGGGTCTAGGTATAGTGTAGCCAACAGGAAGAGGGTCTAGGTATAGTGTAGCCAATAGGAGGAGGGTCTAGGTATAGTCTAGCCAATAGGAGGAGGGTCTAGGTATAGTGTAGCCAATAGGAGGAGGGTCAAGGTATAGTGTAGCCAACAGGAGGAGGGTCTAGGTATAGTGTAGCCAATAGGAGGAGGGTCTAGGTATAGTGTAGCCAATAGGAGGAGGGTCTAGGTATAGTGTAGACAATAGGAGGAGGGTCTAGGTGTAGTGTAGCCAATAGGAGGAGGGCCTAGGTGTAGTGTAGCCAATAGGAGGAGGGTCTAGGTATAGTCTAGCCAATAGGAGGAGGGTCTAGGTATAGTGTAGCCAATAGGAGAAGGGTCTAGGTATAGTGTAGCCCAATAGGAGGAGGGTCTAGGTATAGTGTAGCCAATAGGAGGAGGGTCTAGGTATAGTGTAGCCAACAGGAGGAGGGTCTAGGTATAGTGTAGCCAATAAGAGGAGGGTCTAGGTATAGTGTAGCCAATAGGAGGAGGGTCTAGGTATAGTGTAGCCAATAGGAGGAGGGTCTAGGTTATAGTGTAGCCAATAGGGAGGAGGGTCTAGGTATAGTGTAGCCAATAGGAGGAGGGTCTAGGTATAGTGTAGCCAATAGGAGGAGGGTCTAGGTATAGTGTAGCCAATAGGAGGAGGGTCTAGGTATAGTGTAGCCAATAGGAGGAGGGTCTAGGTATAGTGTAGCCAACAGGAGGAGGGTCTAGGTATAGTGTAGCCAATAGGAGGAGGGTCTAGGTATAGTGTAGCCAATAGGAGGAGGGTCTAGGTATAGTGTAGCCAATAGGAGGAGGGTCTAGGTATAGTGTAGCCAACAGGAGGAGGGTCTAGGTATAGTGTAGCCAGGAGGAGGGTCTAGGTATAGTGTAGCCAATAGGAGGAGGGTCTAGGTATAGTGTAGCCAATAGGAAGAGGGTCTAGGTTATAGTGTAGCCAACAGGAGGAGGGTCTAGGTATAGTGTAGCCAATAGGAAGAGGGTCTAGGTATAGTGTAGCCAATAGGAGGAGGGTCTAGGTATAGTGTAGCCAATAGGATGAGGGTCTAGGTATAGTGTAGCCAATAGGAGGAGGGTCTAGGTATAGTGTAGCCAACAGGAGGAGGGTCTAGGTATAGTGTAGCCAATAGGATGAGGGTCTAGGTATAGTGTAGCCAAAAGGAGGAGGGTCTAGGTATAGTGTAGCCAATAGGAGGAGGGTCTAGGTATAGTGTAGCCAATAGGAGGAGGGTCTAGGTATAGTGTAGCCAGGAGGAGGGTCTAGGTATAGTGTAGCCAACAGGAGGAGGGTCTAGGTATAGTGTAGCCAATAGGAGGAGGGTCTAGGTATAGTGTAGCCAATAGGAGGAGGGTCTAGGTATAGTGTAGCCAATAGGAGGAGGGTCTAGGTATAGTGTAGCCAATAGGAGGAGGGTCTAGGTATAGTGTAGCCAATAGGAGGAGGGTCTAGGTATAGTGTAGCCAATAGGAGGAGGGTCTAGGTATAGTGTAGCCAATAGGAGGAGGGTCTAGGTATAGTGTAGCCAATAGGAGGAGGGTCTAGGTATAGTGTAGCCAATAGGAGGAGGGTCTAGGTATAGTGTAGCCAATAGGAGGAGGGTCTAGGTATAGTGTAGCCAATAGGAGGAGGGTCTAGGTATAGTGTAGCCAACAGGAGGAGGGTCTAGGTATAGTGTAGCCAACAGGAGGAGGGTCTAGGTATAGTGTAGCCAATAGGAGGAGGGTCTAGGTATAGTGTAGCCAATAGGAGGAGGGTCTAGGTATAGTGTAGCCAATAGGAGGAGGGTCTAGGTATAGTGTAGCCAATAGGAGGAGGGTCTAGGTATAGTGTAGCCAATAGGAGGAGGGTCTAGGTATAGTGTAGCCAATAGGAGGAGGGTCTAGGTATAGTGTAGCCAATAGGAGGAGGGTCTAGGTATAGTGTAGCCAATAGGAGGAGGGTCTAGGTATAGTGTAGCCAATAGGAGGAGGGTCTAGGTATAGTGTAGCCAATAGGAGGAGGGTCTAGGTATAGTGTAGCCAATAGGAGGAGGGTCTAGGTATAGTGTAGCCAACAGGAGGAGGGGTCTAGGTATAGTGTAGCCAACAGGAGGAGGGTCTAGGTATAGTGTAGCCAGGAGGAGGAGGGTCTAGGTATAGACTAGCCAATAGGAGGAGGGTCTAGGTATAGTGTAGCCAATAGGAGGAGGGTCTAGGTATAGTGTAGCCAACAGGAGGAGGGTCTAGGTATAGTGTAGCCAATAGGAGGAGGGTCTAGGTATAGTGTAGCCAATAGGAGGAGGGTCTAGGTATAGTGTAGCCAATAGGAGGAGGGTCTAGGTATAGTGTAGCCAATAGGAGGAGGGTCTAGGTATAGTGTAGCCAATAGGAGGAGGGTCTAGGTATAGTGTAGCCAATAGGAGGAGGGTCTAGGTATAGTGTAGCCAACAGGAGGAGGGTCTAGGTATAGTGTAGCCAGTAGGAGGAGGGTCTAGGTATAGACTAGCCAATAGGAGGAGGGGTCTAGGTATAGTGTAGCCGATAGGAGGAGGGTCTAGGTATAGTGTAGCCAATAGGAGGAGGGTCTAGGTATAGTGTAGCCAATAGGAGGAGGGTCTAGGTATAGTGTAGCCAATAGGAGGAGGGACTACCTATATAGTACCTTTTGGGGCAGGCAGAAATGGCAATGTGGAAGACCAGGAAACATGAGATGAAAGGGGCGGGGTGTATTGACCCCAGAGCTGTGCTGCTGGTGTGGGCTCAGCTCACACTGGAACATGTCTATGGGGGCTGGTGAACCATCTGGAACATGTCTATGGGGGCTGGTGAACCATCTGGAACATGTCTATGGGGGCTGGTGAACCATCTGGGGACACTGGAACATGTCTATGGGGGCTGGTGAACCATCTGGAACATGTCTATGGGGGCTGGTGAACCATCTGGAACATGTCTATGGGGGCTGGTGAACCATCTGGAACATGTCTCTGGGGGCTGGTGAACCATCTGGAACATGTCTATGGGGGCTGGTGAACCATCTAGAACATGTCTATGGGGGCTGGTGAACCATCTGGAACATG
>NC_138297.1:71787500-71887500 GCF_965601325.2 Salmo salar
ATGGTACTTATTGTAGAGTAGGGGTGTTAACCCTGGTGTCCTGACTCTCTGTGGTCACTATAGATCCCATGGTACTTATTGTAGAGTAGGGGTGTTAACCCTGGTGTCCTGACTCTCTGTGGTCACTATAGATCCCATGGTACTTATTGTAGAGTAGGGGTGTTAACCCTGGTGTCCTGACTCTCTGTGGTCACTATAGATCCCATGGTACTTATTGTAGAGTAGGGGTGTTAACCCTGGTGTCCTGACTCTCAGTGGTCACTATAGATCCCATGGTACTTATTGTAGAGTAGGGGTGTTAACCCTGGTGTCCTGACTCTCTGTGGTCACTATAGATCCCATGGTACTTATTGTAGAGTAGGGGTGTTAACCCTGGTGTCCTGACTCTCTGTGGTTAAATTCCCAACCTGACCTTCATACTGTACCATCATGGCCACCTAATCATCCCCAGCTTCCAATTGGCTCATTCATCCACCCCCTCTTCTCACCCTCTGTAACTATTCCCCAGGTTGTTGCTGTAAATGACAATGTGTTCTCAGTCAATTTACCTGGTAAAATAAGGATTAAAGAAAAAAGTTTACAAAAAAATGTTGATTTGAACAAGCAATCTATGTTTTAGGGAATCATTGTACCATCTGAAATATATTTTCAAAAAACAAAAATATAAATATTTTCTTTTTTAGAACCTGGTATAGAAAACCGAAAGAAAAAGACACACAAAAAAATGAAACTTTAGAACGGAAAGCATAGAAATAGTGCACGTAGAACAGATCTATCTCTTCTTAGACTTGCTTTCAATGAGAATGACAGCTCTATAACTCACATTTCTATGTGAATTCCTCCAAAAAAGTTACATATTGCAGCTTTAAGAGGTAGCTGGCTGGTGCTGAGTGGAGAGTTCTGAGAGAGAGAGAGAGAGAGAGAGGGAGAGAGGAAGAGAGAGAGAGAGAGAGAGAGAGGGAGAGAGGGAGAGAGCTGTGATATCTGAAACCCTTCAACATTCACCACCCAGCAGCATCTGATAGCTATAAAGCTGTTAGCATCGGAACAAGATAAGCCACAGAATAACTCAATCACCCCCCCTTCCTCCCCCCTTCCTCCCCCCTCCTCCCTCCCTCCCTCCTCACCTCTCCTCTTTTTATCTGATAATACACCAGTCTCCATGCTATAAGTCTGTGGGTGATTCTCCCAGCCCCCCAGCCCCCCAGCCCCCTACCCCCCAGTCAGAGGACCATGCAGGAGGGGACCAGGTGATGGTCTCTGCCTCTCGTTCCCAGGACCCTGGTGACCTGGTCTGAGCCCGTCTGACTCCTCCACCCCTCCTACCGCTACACTGGGTCTCTGTTAGTCTGTTTGTCCATAAACACAGAGACACAAAGCACCTGGTTGCCGGGCAGACAGACATGCAGTGTGTGGGGGGGGGGGGGGGGTCCAGACGGGATAAGAGGCCTGGTATCAGGATGTTGGTCAGGTAAACAGGTAGAGGATCATACCAGCCAGGTAAGGTAAAAGGTGGACCGTTATCACTACCAACAGACCCATCAATCTCCCCCAGTGTCGTTTGCCTGTGTTGTCTTAACAGAGTTGTGGTGGGTGTAGTTAGTTAGTCTGTGTGTGTGTGTGCACAGAGGGGTCAGGGAGCAACCACACAGCAGCCTGTTTCTAAAGACTACCCTTGCTGTTTAACAGAGCTTTACAGGTCAGGCATTCCTGACCTAATCACTTCAAATCCTCCACATCAAATCACACCGCTGTTTCAGTCTTGAAAGACACCTGTTATTATGTTGATTCAATCCCCAATTTTCCACATTACAGAGGGGAAAAATGTTATCTGTTTTAAAACCAGGAAAGATAGTGTACATTTTAAGTGAAGTTGAATCTCATGCTTCTCTGCCGGCAGGCTGGCAATTGTTCCCTCCTCCTGTTGGCTACACTATACCTAGACCCTCCTCCTCCTGGCTACACTATACCTAGACCCTCCTCCTGTTGGCTACACTATACCTAGACCCTCTTCCTGTTGGCTACACTATACCTAGACCCTCCTCCTATTGGCTACACTATACCTAGACCCTCCTCCTATTGGCTACACTATACCTAGACCCTCCTCCTGTTGGCTACACTATAACTAGACCCTCCTCCTGTTGGCTACACTATACCTAGACCCTCCTCCTGGCTACACTATACCTAGACCCTCCTCCTATTGGCTACACTATACCTAGACCCTCCTCCTGTTGGCTACACTATACCTAGACCCTCATCCTATTGGCTAGACTATACCTAGACCCTCCTCCTGTTGGCTACACTATACCTAGACCCTCCTCCTATTGGCTACACTATACCTAGACCCTCCTCCTATTGGCTACACTATAACTAGACCCTCCTCCTGTTGGCTACACTATACCTAGACCCTCCTCCTGGCTACACTATACCTAGACCCTCCTCCTATTGGCTACACTATACCTAGACCCTCCTCCTGTTGGCTACACTATACCTAGACCCTCCTCCTATTGGCTACACTATACCTAGACCCTCCTCCTATTGGCTACACTATACCTAGACCCTCCTCCTGTTGGCTACACTATACCTAGACCCTCCTCCTATTGGCTAGACTATACCTAGACCCTCCTCCTGTTGGCTACACTATACCTAGACCCTCCTCCTATTGGCTACACTATACCTAGACCCTCCTCCTGTTGGCTACACTATACCTAGACCCTCCTCCTATTGGCTACACTATACCTAGACCCTCCTCCTATTGGCTACACTATACCTAGACCCTCCTCCTATTGGCTACACTATACCTAGACCCTCCTCCTATTGGCTACACTATACCTAGACCCTCCTCCTATTGGCTACACTATACCTAGACCCTCTTCCTGTTGGCTACACTATACCTAGACCCTCCTCCTGTTGGCTACACTATACCTAGACCCTCCTCCTATTGGCTACACTATACCTAGACCCTCCTCCTGTTGGCTACACTATACCTAGACCCTCCTCCTATTGGCTACACTATACCTAGACCCTCCTCCTGGCTACACTATACCTAGACCCTCCTCCTGGCTACACTATACCTAGACCCTCCTCCTATTGGCTAGACTATACCTAGACCCTCCTCCTGGCTACACTATACCTAGACCCTCCTCCTGGCTACACTATACCTAGACCCTCCTCCTGGCTACACTATACCTAGACCCTCCTCCTGGCTACACTATACCTAGACCCTCCTCCTGTTGGCTACACTATACCTAGACCCTCCTCCTGTTGGCTACACTATACCTAGACCCTCCTCCTATTGGCTACACTATACCTAGACCCTCCTCCTACTGGCTACACTATACCTAGACCCTCCTCCTGTTGGCTACACTATACCTAGACCCTCCTCCTATTGGCTACACTATACCTAGACCCTCCTCCTACTGGCTACACTATACCTAGACCCTCCTCCTATTAGCTACACTATACCTAGACCCTCCTCCTGTTGGCTACACTATACCTAGACCCTCCTCCTATTGGCTACACTATACCTAGACCCTCCTCCTACTGGCTACACTATACCTAGACCCTCCTCCTATTGGCTACACTATACCTAGACCCTCCTCCTATTGGCTAGACTATACCTAGACCCTCCTCCTGTTGGCTACACTATACCTAGACCCTCCTCCTATTGGCTACACTATACCTAGACCCTCCTCCTGTTGGCTACACTATACCTAGACCCTCATCCTATTGGCTACACTATACCTAGACCCTCCTCCTATTGGCTACACTATACCTTCCTCCTGTTGGCTACACTATACCTAGACCCTCCTCCTATTGGCTACACTATACCTAGACCCTCCTCCTATTGGCTACACTATACCTAGACCCTCCTCCTATTGGCTACACTATACCTAGACCCTCCTGCTATTGGCTACACTATACCTAGACCCTCCTCCTATTGGCTACACTATACCTAGACCCTCCTCCTATTGGCTACACTATACCTAGACCCTCCTCCTGGCTACACTATACCTAGACCCTCCTCCTATTGGCTACACTATACCTAGACCCTCCTCCTGTTGGCTACACTATACCTAGACCCTCATCCTATTGGCTACGCTATACCTAGACCCTCCTCCTATTGGCTACACTATACCTAGACCCTCCTCCTATTGGCTACACTATACCTAGACCCTCATCCTATTGGCTACACTATACCTAGACCCTCCTCCTGTTGGCTACACTATACCTAGACCCTCCTCCTATTGGCTACACTATACCTAGACCCTCCTCCTATTGGCTACACTATACCTAGACCCTCCTCCCATTGGCTACACTATACCTAGACCCTCCTCCTATTGGCTACACTATACCTAGACCCTCCTCCTATTGGCTACACTATACCTAGACCCTCCTCCTGTGTGAAAGTGCTCCAGGAGCTGGAGTCATGTGCATCTTAGAGGGAACATGGTCTCTATCCTCTTTGGGAGGACTCTGATTTGGCTCAGCAGATATGTTCCTACAGACTTCCTACAGACGGAGGTATTTAGGAAACCACCCGGGCAGAACAACCCCTGACCTATGACCTCTGTTCCAATGGGGCCGCGCGGCGAGAGACGGCAGGGGTCAAATAACAACAAGGAAGTCTCACCACAAGGGGCCCTCTGTCCTCGTTCTCCTCACCGTAACCCTGACACTGTTCTTCAGAGCCAAGGTCTACGAACAACTTTTACATTATTTCAGCTTGTTTCATTGTGATGTGCTGCTGCTATTTAGAATAGCAATTATACTAAATGATTTATTTATTTATTTCGGTACTGGGTTCCGCTCAAAACATTTCACTTCGTTGTTACCCAGAGGTCTCTCCCTCTGCTTTTGAAAAACATCCACACTTTTATTTCAGATGGCTTTACCATAATAACAGCTCAGTTTACACTCACAATATAGTTCATTGTCTACTCAAATCAAATCAAATCAAATGTAGTTATATAGCCCTTCTTACATCAGCCGATATCTCAAAGTGCTGTACAGAAACCCCCAGCCTAAAACCCCAAACAGCAAGCAATGCAGGTGTAGAAGCACTCACCCTGTCTAAAGCAAACTCTCCATTTGGTATGATCCAGCCTTGCTGTTAGGAAGGCAGGGAGACTGCTCCATCCGCTGGTATAGAGGGGTGGCTAGACTGGACTTGACCCCCCCCCCCCCTTCCAAAAAAGCCTAAAGCTGTACAGTCACACCACCAGCTTCTGGGCCTGGAATCATAAAGCATCTCAGGGTAGGAGTGCAGATCTAGGATCAGCCCCCCCCACCTGTCTGTGTAATCTGATTCATTATAATCTAGGATCAGGTCCCCCCCCCCCCATCTATGTAATCTGATTCATTTTGATCTAAGATCAGGTCCCCCCCCGTCTATGTAATCTGATTCATTATAATCTAGGATCAGGTCCCCCCCCGTCTATGTAATCTGATTCATTATAATCTAGGATCAGGTCCCCCCACCCGTCTGTGTAATCTGATTCATTCTAATCTAGGATCAGGTCCCCCCCCATCTATGTAATCTGATTCATTATAATCTAGGATCAGGTCCCCCCCCTGTCCTCGTATTCGTATGCATTCTGATCTAGGATCAGATCCCCACCTGTCCTCGTATTCGTATGCATTCTGATCTAAAAGTCTAAACTCATCCAAGATCAGCACTCCTACTCTGAGACACTTTGAATAAAAGGCCCTGTTTACAATGGTGGCTGGGCCCTCCCCCCCCCCCAAAAAAAACCTAAAAGCTGCCTCTAGGTTAGGAGGGCCCCCCCCCACCCCCAAAAAAAACCTAAAAGCTGCCTCTAGGTTAGGAGGGCCCCCCCCAAAAAAAAAATACTAAAAGCTGCCTCTAGGTTAGGAGGGCCCCCACCAAAAAAATCTAAAAGCTGCATCTAGGTTAGGAGGGCCCCCCCCAAAAAAATACTAAAAGCTGCCTCTAGGTTAGGAGGGCCCCCACCAAAAAAATACTAAAAGCTGCCTCTAGGTTAGGAGGGCCCCCCCCCAAAAAAATACTAAAAGCTGCCTCTAGGTTAGGAGGGCCCCCACCAAAAAAATACTAAAAGCTGCCTCTAGGTTAGGAGGGCCCCCACCAAAAAAATCTAAAAGCTGCCTCTAGGTTAGGAGGGCCCCCCCCAAAAAAATACTAAAAGCTGCCTCTAGGTTAGGAGGGCCCCCACCAAAAAAATCTAAAAGCTGCCTCTAGGTTAGGAGGGCCCCCCCCCAAAAAAAACTAAAAGCTGCCTCTAGGTTAGGAGGGCTGCCCTGAAGAAAAAAAATGTTGTTGGAAGTCTGCACTGTGATTGGGTAGAAATGGAATAGTCAACAATGTACGGTTTAGAGGAAGCATTGTCTCCTTCGCTGGTTCTGTGATACGGCCATGGTGCTTTCGTTGAAGCCACTTCTCTTCCCCTCTCCCGCCTCTTTTCTTTTCCAGGAACATACATTTACTACCATGCAAATCAGGGACAGCTGCTAATTAAAATGTTTTCTCTCTGCTTTCGTTGAATGCACTTCTCTCTCTCTGTCTCTCTCTGTGTCTCTCTGTGTCTCTCTGTCTCTCTCTGTGTCTCTCTGTGTCTCTCTGTCTCTCTCTGTGTCTCTCTCTGTGTCTCTCTCTGTGTCTCTCTCTGTGTCTCTCTGTGTCTCTCTGTGTCTCTCTGTGTCTCTCTGTGTCTCTCTGTGTCTCTCTCTCTCTGTGTCTCTCTCTCTGTGTCTCTCTCTCTCTCTCTCTCTCTCTCTCTCTGTCTCTCTGTCTCTCTGTCTGTCTCTGTCTCTCTCTCTCTCTCTCTGTCTCTGTCTCTCTCTCTCTCTCTCTCTCTCTGTCTCTCTCTCTCTCTGTCTCTCTCTCTGTCTCTCTCTCTGTCTCTCTCTCTCTCTGTCTCTCTCTCTGTCTCTCTCTCTCTCTCTCGTTGTGGGAGCGGGGTTTGGGGGTTGTGGGTGGTTGGGTTAGGACTGGGGAAAAGGGTTTGTGGTTTTGGTGTGGTTGGGTTGGGTTAGGACTGGGGAAAAGGGTTTGTGGTTTTGGTGTGGTTGGGTTAGGACTGGGGTAAAGGGTTTGTGGTTTTGGTGTGGTGTGGTTGGGTTAGGACTGGGGTAAAGGGTTTGTGGTTTTGGTGTGGTTGGGTTGGGTTAGGACTGGGGTAAAGGGTTTGTGGTTTTGGTGTGGTTGGGTTGGGTTGGGACTGGGGTAAAGGGTTTGTGGTTTTGGTGTGGTGTGGTTGGGTTAGGACTGGGGTAAAGGGTTTGTGGTTTTGGTGTGGTTGGGTTGGGTTGGGACTGGGGTAAAGGGTTTGTGGTTTTGGTGTGGTTGGGTTGGGTTAGGACTGGGGTAAAGGGTTTGTGGTTTTGGTGTGGTTGGGTTGGGACTGGGGTAAAGGGTTTGTGGTTTTGGTGTGGTGTGGTTGGGTTAGGACTGGGGTAAAGGGTTTGTGGTTTTGGTGTGGTGTGGTTGGGTTAGGACTGGGGGAAAGGGTTTGTGGTTGTGGTGTGGTTGGGTTGGGACTGGGGTAAAGGGTTTGTGGTTTCGGTGTGGTTGGGTTAGGACTGGGGTAAAGGGTTTGTGGTTTTGGTGTGGTGTGGTTGGGTTGGGACTGGGGTAAAGGGTTTGTGGTTTTGGTGTGGTGTGGTTGGGTTAGGACTGGGGTAAAGGGTTTGTGGTTTTGGTGTGGTTGGGTTAGGACTGGGGTAAAGGGTTTGTGGTTTTGGTGTGGTGTGGTTGGGTTAGGACTGGGGAAAAGGGTTTGTGGTTGTGGTGTGGTTGGGTTGGGACTGGGGTAAAGGGTTTGTGGTTTTGGTGTGGTTGGGTTAGGACTGGGGTAAAGGGTTTGTGGTTTTGGTGTGGTTGGGTTGGGTTAGGACTGGGGTAAAGGGTTTGTGGTTTTGGTGTGGTTGGGTTGGGTTAGGACTGGGGTAAAGGGTTTGTGGTTTTGGTGTGGTTGGGTTAGGACTGGGGTAAAGGGTTTGTGGTTTTGGTGTGGTTGGGTTGGGTTAGGACTGGGGTAAAGGGTTTGTGGTTTTGGTGTGGTTGGGTTAGGACTGGGGAAAAGGGTTTGTGGTTGTGGTGTGGTTGGGTTAGGACTGGGGTAAAGGGTTTGTGGTTTTGGTTGGGTTGGGTTGGGACTGGGGTAAAGGGTTTGTGGTTTTGGTGTGGTTGGGTTGGGTTAGGACTGGGGTAAAGGGTTTGTGGTTTTGGTGTGGTGTGGTTGGGTTAGGACTGGGGTAAAGGGTTTGTGGTTTTGGTGTGGTGTGGTTGGGTTAGGACTGGGGTAAAGGGTTTGTGGTTTTGGTGTGGTTGGGTGTTACGTTCCCCAGTTTCTGTGGTGGTTTGTGTATTATCATGTATGTATTTCAGGAGATGGATTCCTGAAGTTCTCAACGAGCAGCTGATTGGTCAATCAACATTGATTGTTTGGAGAGCTGACCCCGCCCCCTCATCAGGACGCAGCTGTCTCCAATTACTAACTTCTTCTGAAGCTATATAAGCCCCAGTTCTGTTGCTCAGAAGGGAGATGATTGCTGAGAGACAAGGCTAATGGCTGAGGGTTATAGCATGTTGGTTGTTTCCAAGAATTTTGGTATGTACTGTGTCCGTTGTTGCTGAGGGAGCTGATTGGTTGTGTGTGTCAATAGGATGCAGTGTTTTGATTATTGACTTACATTTGTGTAATTCTGTTTCATTTGTTCCCAGGGGGGAAGGGGAAGGCACCTAGGGAGTGCTTAGGCAAGAGGCCCGCGGGCATACATATACCCGTAGTAGTTTGCTGTCTATGCACACTAGGAAAGACCTGGGCGGACCATCCCCTGTATTTTGGTTAGTGCACCAGGTGGTGCTAGATAGGTAAGTAGTGGGTAGGCAGGTAAGGTAGGAGAAGGGGCTTTGATATTTACTTTCTTTGCTTTGGTTCCGTCCAGCCCCTTTTTCCCAAACCTTACCGCGTGAAGGAATAAATTCCCTGTTAACGGTATTCTCTGCCTTTGTGTCATCCTTGCTCACGCCTACACTTCCATACCTCTTTCACAACACGGAGAGTTAAGTTGTAGCAGGGTGTTGCGTTCCCTCTTTCTAGAGGCGTGCGTAACATAATGGGGGCTCATCCGGGATCCCATTAAAACCCCCCGGACCCTGCTGCACTGAGCTTTCTGTGATTTGTGAGAAAAGGGTGACTAGTTTAGTTTGTGGTTAGTTCAGTGTTGAGCGTCATAGCATTAGCTATTTGTTGGCTCTTGTGTTTGGTGTAGTAGTTTACAATGGCTACTTTTGATGTACAATCCTTTTTGGATAACCCGTCGTGGGAGGTGTTTAATAAGTGTCGTAAAAGTGATTTAATGACCTTGGCTGACCATTATTCATTGTCTATTTCGCACAATTTAGTTAAGGCGGAGGTTAAGAAACTAGTGTTAAATGTATTGTTAGAAGAGGTGCTTGTGTTACCGCTGCCTGAACCTACTACCCCTGTAGGGGATGTTGCTGCTCCTGTAAGCCCGTCGGTTTATGAGACCGAAGGCGAGGCTAAAGCTCCAGCCACATTGCCCCGTTTTGATCCGCTCTCCCCACTGTCAACTGGTGATGCCAGAAGGGATGTCCGTTCTATACAGTTTCAACTGGAAGCGGAAGAGAGAGCCCAAATTAGGCGAGAAAATCTCCAGTTAGAAATCTGTAAAATAGAGGCTGAAAAAGAAAGAGAACAGCGGCAGTTAGAAATCTGTAAAATAGAGGCTGAAAAAGAAAGAGAACAGCGGCAGATGGATTTCAAAATGCGCCAAATGGAATTGGAGGCAGAGACAGCGAGGCTAGCCTTTGTTCCTACTGTGCCTGTTAGTGAGTCGTCCTCACCAGCTGGAGCTTCCAACACGTTTGACATTAGTAGGCAGATTGCCTTAGTACCTTTGTTTAGAGAATCAGAGGTTGACTCCTATTTTTGTGTGTTTGAACGTATAGCCGTAGCCTTGAAATGGCCTGAAGAAGTATGGTGCTTATTACTTCAGTGTAAATTAACTGGAAAAGCCCAAGAGGTTTTATCAGCGCTACCTTTGGAAGATAGTTTGAACTATGAAGTGGTCAAAGCTACCGTTCTTCGTGCTTATGAGCTTGTGCCTGAGGCATACCGACAGAGATTTAGGTCTCATAGAAAGTCTCCTAGTAAGACTTATGTGGAATTTGCTAGAGACAAGGGAAATCTGTTTGATAAATGGCATGCTGCTAGTAAGGTAACTGATTTCAACTCTCTCCGGGAGTTAATTTTGTTGGAAGAGTTTAAAAATTGCTTACCCGAACGCATTGTAGTATACCTAAATGAACAGAAAGTATCCTCCCTGTCAGAAGCGTCTGTGTTGGCAGATGAGTTTGTGTTGACGCACAAGAGTGTGTTTTCGGCTCATACTGAGAGTAGAGCTACTGAGTTGCCTACTTTTAGTCCCAGTCGGCCCACAGTATATCAAGCACGCCAGAAAAATGAGCGTCCCTGTTTCTATTGTCATAAAGTGGGACATGTGATTAATGATTGCTTCCTACTAAAACGCAAACAAGGGATGCCTTTTCGTGCCAAGCCGCCAACAGGTGTTGGGCTAATTCGTACTGTTGTGAGGTCTGAAACAAAACAGGTGCCTCAGAGTAAATGTAGTTTGAAAGTCTCAGTACCCGACCGCAGTTACGAACCGTTCATTTTTGAGGGGTTTGTGTCCATAGCGAATGACGAAGCATCTCAGCGTCCTGTTAAAATCCTTAGAGATACAGGGGCGGCGCAGTCATTTATATTGGTTGATGTGTTGCCCTTATCCGACAATACATACTGTGGTTCCAGTGTGTTAGTTCAGGGTATTGAAATGGGTTTTGTCCCAGTGCCGTTGCACTTTGTGAATGTACACTCTGAGTTAATCAGTGGAATATTCAGAGTAGGGGTACGTCCTAAGTTGCCAGTAGAAGGTGTGACCTTTATAATGGGTAACGATATTGCTGGAGGAAAGGTAGTACCCGTATTGGAAGTGTTGGATAAAAGTGACCACTCTCTCTCCAATGAGTTGGCACAGAGTTATCCCCATGTGTTCCCCGCTTGTGCTGTCACTCGTGCTCAGGCAAGACAAATGGGTGACGTGATAGATTTGTCAAAAACTGTTTTGTTTAAAGAAGTTGATCAAGAGGATGGGTTGTGTACTACCTCTAAGAAGCTGATCACCTCTGACAAACAGCCCAGGGGAAGTGAAATCGCGCCCCAATTACATGACATTCTTTTGACTGTCACCCCCGAGAAGGTGATTGAATGTCAAAAGGGAGACATCAGTCTTCGCAAGTGTTTTGCTTCGGTAACTTCCATTGAGGAAGCTAAAACTAAAGAGACTGCCTACTTTATGGAAGCAGGAGTTTTGATGCGTAAATGGGCAGCTCATGACACCGTTAGTGACTGGAGTGAAGTGTGTCAAGTGGTTGTTCCTACACCATTCCGACAGCAGGTGCTGTCACTCGCCCATGACCAGGCGTGGTCCGGACACTTAGGGATCACGAAGACTTATAACCGAGTCCTTCGACATTTTTTTTGGCCAGGTTTGAAGTCTGACGTTGTCCAATTCTGTAAGACATGCCACGTATGTCAACTCACTGGGAAAGCGAATCAAACAGTTCCACGTGCGCCGCTCTGCCCGATTCCTGTGGTGGGGGAACCGTTTGAAAAAGTGATAATTGATTGTGTAGGTCCATTGCCGAAAACCAGGTCAGGTAACCAGTTCTTACTAACAATAATGTGCAGTGCTACTCGATACCCAGAGGCTATTCCTCTACGGACAATAACGGCTAAGACTGTGGTGAAGGCATTAGTGAAGTTCTTCTCTACGTTTGGACTCCCTAAAGTAATCCAAACTGACCAGGGATCCAACTTTATGTCAAAGCTGTTCTCTAGTGTGTTAAAGACGCTGTGTATTTCCCATCAGGTCTCCAGTCCGTATCATCCAGAGAGTCAAGGGGCTCTCGAACGCTGGCATCAGACGCTGAAGGCAATGCTACGCAAGTATTGCATGGATACCAGTACTGATTGGGATGAGGGGGTGCCCTTTGTCTTATTTGCTATTAGGGAAACAATACAAGAGTCCTTAGGGTTCAGCCCTGCTGACCTTGTGTTTGGACACACCCCACGGGGTCCGCTAAAGGTTTTGAAGGAGCATATCTTATCTCCTACACCCAGTAGCGCCCCTAAAAATGTGTTGGATTATGTCAGTAAGATACGGGAGAGACTGCACGCTGCAGGTGCATTAGCCCAAAAGTCTCTCTCCTCTACTCAAAAACGCATGAAGTTGCATTATGACAAAAAGGCTGTTGGCCGTTCTTTTGCACCAGGTGATCAAGTTTTAGTTTTGTTGCCAATCCCTGGCTCATCTCTGTCAGCACGTTTTTCTGGACCATATCTTGTGGAAAAGAAACTCAGTGACACCAATTATGTGATAAAGACCCCAGATCGGAGGCGTTCTTCCCGAATGTGTCATGTTAACATGCTGAAAGCATATTATATGCGTGATTCTCCCAACAGCTCCTCAAGAAAGCCTGTCCAGCCCGCCGTTTCCAGTGTGGCTGCGGTGGTGCTGAAGCCTGGCTGGTATCTAGAGGAGGATAAAGAGGATGGGTTGGAGTTACGCCATACGTTACAGCAGTGTGAACGCTTATGTAATTCAGAGATGCTGAAAAAGTTACCATCTCAAATGGAACATTTGGATAAAGACCAAACTAAGGATCTTGTCTTATTGATAAACAGTTTTCTCACTGTGTTTCAGGATGTTCCAAGTCGCACGTCCATCTTGGAACATGACGTGGATGTGGGGGACGCTGTTCCTATAAGTCAGCATCCGTACCGGGTTAATGCAAAGAAAAGGGAGGTAATGAAAAGTGAGGTAGCTTATTTATTACAGAATGACATGGCAAAACCCAGTAACAGCTCCTGGAGTTCCCCGTGTATTCTTGTTCCTAAGCCTGACGGTACGTCTCGCTTATGTACGGATTATCGTCGAGTAAATGCCGTTACAAAGACTGATTCTTTTCCTCTACCTCGCTTAGATGACTGCATTGATAGAATTGGCTCTGCTGCTTACGTTAGTAAATTAGATTTGCTAAAAGGTTATTGGCAGGTGCCTTTGACCTCTCGAGCTTCTGACATCTCGGCTTTCGTTACGCCAGATAACTTCGTACAATATTCTGTGATGCCCTTTGGAATGTGTAATGCACCTGCTACTTTTCAGCGGTTAGTTAACATTGTTTTTGCCGATGTACCAAATTGTACTGCTTATCTTGACGATGTGGTAATACATTCGTCTACTTGGTCTGATCATTTCGCCACCTTGAAAAGTGTGTTTCAGCGGTTGGCGAATGCTTCTTTAACCCTCAATTTGGCCAAGTGTGAGTTTGGGAAGGCTACAGTGACTTACTTAGGGAAACAAGTGGGACGAGGTCAAGTGCGCCCAGTAACTGGCAAAGTGGAAGCAATTGTTGCTTTTCCTGCTCCCACGACTCGCCGCCAGTTGCGCAGATTCCTGGGGATGGTAGGTTACTATCGTACTTTCTGTAAGAATTTCTCGACGGTAGTAGCTCCCCTTTCATCTCTGCTTAGTCCGAAGGTACCATTTAAGTGGTCCCAGGACTGTAACTATGCTTTTGAGTCCGCTAAAGCGCTACTTTGTAGTGCCCCAGTGCTTGCCGCCCCCAACTTTGACAAACCTTTTAAGTTGGAGGTAGACGCTAGTATAGTGGGGGTGGGTGCGGTTCTCTTGCAGGAAGATGAAGATGGAGTGGATCGACCCGTCAGTTTCTTCTCCCGTAAGTTCAACTCGTGTCAGTCAAGGTACTCCACAATTGAACAGGAAACGCTGGCTTTATTGCTAGCATTACAGTTCTTTGAGGTATATGTGGGTTCCAGTGCCTTGCCTGTAATGGTCTTCACGGACCATAATCCTTTGGTGTTCTTAAAGCAAATGTACAATCAGAACCGCCGCCTTATGCGGTGGGCTCTGATTGTACAAGGATATAATGTACAGATAGCCTATGTGAAGGGCTCGGCAAATGTGGTTGCCGACGCTCTATCACGGGTTTAGTAACTGGGGAAGCGTTGATTTTTGTTATTGCAAACTGTATGTTTGCATTTTTTGTGTTGGGCGTGTTACGTTCCCCAGTTTCTGTGGTGGTTTGTGTATTATCATGTATGTATTTCAGGAGATGGATTCCTGAAGTTCTCAACGAGCAGCTGATTGGTCAATCAACATTGATTGTTTGGAGAGCTGACCCCGCCCCCTCATCAGGACGCAGCTGTCTCCAATTACTAACTTCTTCTGAAGCTATATAAGCCCCAGTTCTGTTGCTCAGAAGGGAGATGATTGCTGAGAGACAAGGCTAATGGCTGAGGGTTATAGCATGTTGGTTGTTTCCAAGAATTTTGGTATGTACTGTGTCCGTTGTTGCTGAGGGAGCTGATTGGTTGTGTGTGTCAATAGGATGCAGTGTTTTGATTATTGACTTACATTTGTGTAATTCTGTTTCATTTGTTCCCAGGGGGGAAGGGGAAGGCACCTAGGGAGTGCTTAGGCAAGAGGCCCGCGGGCATACATATACCCGTAGTAGTTTGCTGTCTATGCACACTAGGAAAGACCTGGGCGGACCATCCCCTGTATTTTGGTTAGTGCACCAGGTGGTGCTAGATAGGTAAGTAGTGGGTAGGCAGGTAAGGTAGGAGAAGGGGCTTTGATATTTACTTTCTTTGCTTTGGTTCCGTCCAGCCCCTTTTTCCCAAACCTTACCGCGTGAAGGAATAAATTCCCTGTTAACGGTATTCTCTGCCTTTGTGTCATCCTTGCTCACGCCTACACTTCCATACCTCTTTCACAACACGGAGAGTTAAGTTGTAGCAGGGTGTTGCGTTCCCTCTTTCTAGAGGCGTGCGTAACATTGGGTTAGGACTGGGGAAAAGGGTTTGTGGTTTTGGTGTGGTTGGGTTGGGTTAGGACTGGGGTAAAGGGTTTGTGGTTTTGGTGTGGTTGGGTTAGGACTGGGGTAAAGGATTTGTGGTTTTGGTGTGGTTGGGTTGGGTTGGGACTGGGGTAAAGGGTTTGTGGTTTTGGTGTGGTTGGGTTGGGACTGGGGTAAAGGGTTTGTGGTTTTGGTGTGGTTGGGTTGGGTTAGGACTGGGGAAAAGGGTTTGTGGTTTTGGTGTGGTTGGGTTGGGTTGGGACTGGGGTAAAGGGTTTGTGGTTTTGGTGTGGTTGGGTTAGGACTGGGGTAAAGGGTTTGTGGTTTTGGTGTGGTTGGGTTGGGTTAGGACTGGGGAAAAGGGTTTGTGGTTTTGGTGTGGTTGGGTTAGGACTGGGGAAAAGGGTTTGTGGTTTTGGTGTGGTTGGGTTAGGACTGGGGAAAAGGGTTTGTGGTTTTGGTGTGGTTGGGTTTGGTTAGGACTGGGGAAAAGGGTTTGTGGTTTTGGTGTGGTTGGGTTGGGACTGGGGTAAAGGGTTTGTGGTTTTGGTGTGGTTGGGTTAGGACTGGGGTAAAGGGTTTGTGGTTTTGGTGTGGTTGGGTTGGGTTAGGACTGGGGTAAAGGGTTTGTGGTTTCGGTGTGGTGTGGTTGGGTTAGGACTGGGGTAAAGGGTTTGTGGTTTTGGTGTGGTTGGGTTAGGACTGGGGTAAAGGGTTTGTGGTTTTGGTGTGGTTGGGTTGGGTTGGGACTGGGGTACAGGGTTTGTGGTTGTGGTGTGGTTGGGTTGGGTTAGGACTGGGGTAAAGGGTTTGTGGTTTTGGTGTGGTTGGGTTAGGACTGGGGTAAAGGGTTTGTGGTTTTGGTGTGGTTGGGTTGGGTTAGGACTGGGGTAAAGGGTTTGTGGTTGTGGTGTGGTTGGGTTGGGTTAGGACTGGGGAAAAGGGTTTGTGGTTTTGGTGTGGTTGGGTTAGGACTGGGGTAAAGGGTTTGTTGTTGTGGTGTGGTTTTGTTGGGTTAGGACTGGGGAAAAGGGTTTGTGGTTTTGGTGTGGTTGGGTTGGGTTGGGACTGGGGTAAAGGGTTTGTGGTTTTGGTGTGTTTGGGTTGGGTTAGAACTGGGGTAAAGGGTTTGTGGTTTTGGTGTGGTTGGGTTGGGTTGGGACTGGGGAAAAGGGTTTGTGGTTTTGGTGTGGTTGGGTTGGGTTGGGACTGGGGAAAAGGGTTTGTGGTTTTGGTGTGGTTGGGTTGGGTTGGGACTGGGGTAAAGGGTTTGTGGTTTTGGTGTGGTTGGGTTGGGACTGGGGTAAAGGGTTTGTGGTTTTGGTGTGGTGTGGTTGGGTTAGGACTGGGGGAAAGGGTTTGTGGTTGTGGTGTGGTTGGGTTGGGACTGGGGTAAAGGGTTTGTGGTTTCGGTGTGGTTGGGTTAGGACTGGGGTAAAGGGTTTGTGGTTTTGGTGTGGTGTGGTTGGGTTGGGACTGGGGTAAAGGGTTTGTGGTTTTGGTGTGGTGTGGTTGGGTTAGGACTGGGGTAAAGGGTTTGTGGTTTTGGTGTGGTTGGGTTAGGACTGGGGTAAAGGGTTTGTGGTTTTGGTGTGGTGTGGTTGGGTTAGGACTGGGGAAAAGGGTTTGTGGTTGTGGTGTGGTTGGGTTGGGACTGGGGTAAAGGGTTTGTGGTTTTGGTGTGGTTGGGTTAGGACTGGGGTAAAGGGTTTGTGGTTTTGGTGTGGTTGGGTTGGGTTAGGACTGGGGTAAAGGGTTTGTGGTTTTGGTGTGGTTGGGTTGGGTTAGGACTGGGGTAAAGGGTTTGTGGTTTTGGTGTGGTTGGGTTAGGACTGGGGTAAAGGGTTTGTGGTTTTGGTGTGGTTGGGTTGGGTTAGGACTGGGGTAAAGGGTTTGTGGTTTTGGTGTGGTTGGGTTAGGACTGGGGAAAAGGGTTTGTGGTTGTGGTGTGGTTGGGTTAGGACTGGGGTAAAGGGTTTGTGGTTTTGGTTGGGTTGGGTTGGGACTGGGGTAAAGGGTTTGTGGTTTTGGTGTGGTTGGGTTGGGTTAGGACTGGGGTAAAGGGTTTGTGGTTTTGGTGTGGTGTGGTTGGGTTAGGACTGGGGTAAAGGGTTTGTGGTTTTGGTGTGGTTGGGTTAGGACTGGGGAAAAGGGTTTGTGGTTTTGGTGTGGTTGGGTTGGGTTAGGACTGGGGTAAAGGGTTTGTGGTTTTGGTGTGGTTGGGTTAGGACTGGGGTAAAGGATTTGTGGTTTTGGTGTGGTTGGGTTGGGTTGGGACTGGGGTAAAGGGTTTGTGGTTTTGGTGTGGTTGGGTTGGGACTGGGGTAAAGGGTTTGTGGTTTTGGTGTGGTTGGGTTGGGTTAGGACTGGGGAAAAGGGTTTGTGGTTTTGGTGTGGTTGGGTTGGGTTGGGACTGGGGTAAAGGGTTTGTGGTTTTGGTGTGGTTGGGTTAGGACTGGGGTAAAGGGTTTGTGGTTTTGGTGTGGTTGGGTTGGGTTAGGACTGGGGAAAAGGGTTTGTGGTTTTGGTGTGGTTGGGTTAGGACTGGGGAAAAGGGTTTGTGGTTTCGGTGTGGTTGGGTTAGGACTGGGGTAAAGGGTTTGTGGTTTTGGTGTGGTGTGGTTGGGTTGGGACTGGGGTAAAGGGTTTGTGGTTTTGGTGTGGTGTGGTTGGGTTAGGACTGGGGTAAAGGGTTTGTGGTTTTGGTGTGGTTGGGTTAGGACTGGGGTAAAGGGTTTGTGGTTTTGGTGTGGTGTGGTTGGGTTAGGACTGGGGAAAAGGGTTTGTGGTTGTGGTGTGGTTGGGTTGGGACTGGGGTAAAGGGTTTGTGGTTTTGGTGTGGTTGGGTTAGGACTGGGGTAAAGGGTTTGTGGTTTTGGTGTGGTTGGGTTGGGTTAGGACTGGGGTAAAGGGTTTGTGGTTTTGGTGTGGTTGGGTTGGGTTAGGACTGGGGTAAAGGGTTTGTGGTTTTGGTGTGGTTGGGTTAGGACTGGGGTAAAGGGTTTGTGGTTTTGGTGTGGTTGGGTTGGGTTAGGACTGGGGTAAAGGGTTTGTGGTTTTGGTGTGGTTGGGTTAGGACTGGGGAAAAGGGTTTGTGGTTGTGGTGTGGTTGGGTTAGGACTGGGGTAAAGGGTTTGTGGTTTTGGTTGGGTTGGGTTGGGACTGGGGTAAAGGGTTTGTGGTTTTGGTGTGGTTGGGTTGGGTTAGGACTGGGGTAAAGGGTTTGTGGTTTTGGTGTGGTGTGGTTGGGTTAGGACTGGGGTAAAGGGTTTGTGGTTTTGGTGTGGTGTGGTTGGGTTAGGACTGGGGTAAAGGGTTTGTGGTTTTGGTGTGGTTGGGTTAGGACTGGGGAAAAGGGTTTGTGGTTTTGGTGTGGTTGGGTTGGGTTAGGACTGGGGTAAAGGGTTTGTGGTTTTGGTGTGGTTGGGTTAGGACTGGGGTAAAGGATTTGTGGTTTTGGTGTGGTTGGGTTGGGTTGGGACTGGGGTAAAGGGTTTGTGGTTTTGGTGTGGTTGGGTTGGGACTGGGGTAAAGGGTTTGTGGTTTTGGTGTGGTTGGGTTGGGTTAGGACTGGGGAAAAGGGTTTGTGGTTTTGGTGTGGTTGGGTTGGGTTGGGACTGGGGTAAAGGGTTTGTGGTTTTGGTGTGGTTGGGTTAGGACTGGGGTAAAGGGTTTGTGGTTTTGGTGTGGTTGGGTTGGGTTAGGACTGGGGAAAAGGGTTTGTGGTTTTGGTGTGGTTGGGTTAGGACTGGGGAAAAGGGTTTGTGGTTTTGGTGTGGTTGGGTTAGGACTGGGGAAAAGGGTTTGTGGTTTTGGTGTGGTTGGGTTTGGTTAGGACTGGGGAAAAGGGTTTGTGGTTTTGGTGTGGTTGGGTTGGGACTGGGGTAAAGGGTTTGTGGTTTTGGTGTGGTTGGGTTAGGACTGGGGTAAAGGGTTTGTGGTTTTGGTGTGGTTGGGTTGGGTTAGGACTGGGGTAAAGGGTTTGTGGTTTCGGTGTGGTGTGGTTGGGTTAGGACTGGGGTAAAGGGTTTGTGGTTTTGGTGTGGTTGGGTTAGGACTGGGGTAAAGGGTTTGTGGTTTTGGTGTGGTTGGGTTGGGTTGGGACTGGGGTACAGGGTTTGTGGTTGTGGTGTGGTTGGGTTGGGTTAGGACTGGGGTAAAGGGTTTGTGGTTTTGGTGTGGTTGGGTTAGGACTGGGGTAAAGGGTTTGTGGTTTTGGTGTGGTTGGGTTGGGTTAGGACTGGGGTAAAGGGTTTGTGGTTGTGGTGTGGTTGGGTTGGGTTAGGACTGGGGAAAAGGGTTTGTGGTTTTGGTGTGGTTGGGTTAGGACTCGGGTAAAGGGTTTGTTGTTGTGGTGTGGTTTTGTTGGGTTAGGACTGGGGAAAAGGGTTTGTGGTTTTGGTGTGGTTGGGTTGGGTTGGGACTGGGGTAAAGGGTTTGTGGTTTTGGTGTGTTTGGGTTGGGTTAGAACTGGGGTAAAGGGTTTGTGGTTTTGGTGTGGTTGGGTTGGGTTGGGACTGGGGAAAAGGGTTTGTGGTTTTGGTGTGGTTGGGTTGGGTTGGGACTGGGGAAAAGGGTTTGTGGTTTTGGTGTGGTTGGGTTGGGTTGGGACTGGGGTAAAGGGTTTGTGGTTTTGGTGTGGTTGGGTTGGGACTGGGGAAAAGGGTTTGTGGTTTTGGTGTGGTTGGGTTGGGTTAGGACTGGGGTAAAGGGTTTGTGGTTTTGGTGTGGTGTGGTTGGGTTAGGACTGGGGTAAAGGGTTTGTGGTTTTGGTGTGGTGTGGTTGGGTTAGGACTGGGGTAAAGGGTTTGTGGTTTTGGTGTGGTTGGGTTAGGACTGGGGAAAAGGGTTTGTGGTTTTGGTGTGGTTGGGTTGGGTTAGGACTGGGGTAAAGGGTTTGTGGTTTTGGTGTGGTTGGGTTAGGACTGGGGTAAAGGATTTGTGGTTTTGGTGTGGTTGGGTTGGGTTGGGACTGGGGTAAAGGGTTTGTGGTTTTGGTGTGGTTGGTTTGGGACTGGGGTAAAGGGTTTGTGGTTTTGGTGTGGTTGGGTTGGGTTAGGACTGGGGAAAAGGGTTTGTGGTTTTGGTGTGGTTGGGTTGGGTTGGGACTGGGGTAAAGGGTTTGTGGTTTTGGTGTGGTTGGGTTAGGACTGGGGTAAAGGGTTTGTGGTTTTGGTGTGGTTGGGTTGGGTTAGGACTGGGGAAAAGGGTTTGTGGTTTTGGTGTGGTTGGGTTAGGACTGGGGAAAAGGGTTTGTGGTTTTGGTGTGGTTGGGTTAGGACTGGGGAAAAGGGTTTGTGGTTTTGGTGTGGTTGGGTTTGGTTAGGACTGGGGAAAAGGGTTTGTGGTTTTGGTGTGGTTGGGTTGGGACTGGGGTAAAGGGTTTGTGGTTTTGGTGTGGTTGGGTTAGGACTGGGGTAAAGGGTTTGTGGTTTTGGTGTGGTTGGGTTGGGTTAGGACTGGGGTAAAGGGTTTGTGGTTTCGGTGTGGTGTGGTTGGGTTAGGACTGGGGTAAAGGGTTTGTGGTTTTGGTGTGGTTGGGTTAGGACTGGGGTAAAGGGTTTGTGGTTTTGGTGTGGTTGGGTTGGGTTGGGACTGGGGTACAGGGTTTGTGGTTGTGGTGTGGTTGGGTTGGGTTAGGACTGGGGTAAAGGGTTTGTGGTTTTGGTGTGGTTGGGTTAGGACTGGGGTAAAGGGTTTGTGGTTTTGGTGTGGTTGGGTTGGGTTAGGACTGGGGTAAAGGGTTTGTGGTTGTGGTGTGGTTGGGTTGGGTTAGGACTGGGGAAAAGGGTTTGTGGTTTTGGTGTGGTTGGGTTAGGACTGGGGTAAAGGGTTTGTTGTTGTGGTGTGGTTTTGTTGGGTTAGGACTGGGGAAAAGGGTTTGTGGTTTTGGTGTGGTTGGGTTGGGTTGGGACTGGGGTAAAGGGTTTGTGGTTTTGGTGTGTTTGGGTTGGGTTAGAACTGGGGTAAAGGGTTTGTGGTTTTGGTGTGGTTGGGTTGGGTTGGGACTGGGGAAAAGGGTTTGTGGTTTTGGTGTGGTTGGGTTGGGTTGGGACTGGGGAAAAGGGTTTGTGGTTTTGGTGTGGTTGGGTTGGGTTGGGACTGGGGTAAAGGGTTTGTGGTTTTGGTGTGGTTGGGTTGGGACTGGGGAAAAGGGTTTGTGGTTTTGGTGTGGTTGGGTTGGGTTAGGACTGGGGTAAAGGGTTTGTGGTTTTGGTGTGGTGTGGTTGGGTTAGGACTGGGGTAAAGGGTTTGTGGTTTTGGTGTGGTGTGGTTGGGTTAGGACTGGGGTAAAGGGTTTGTGGTTTTGGTGTGGTTGGGTTAGGACTGGGGAAAAGGGTTTGTGGTTTTGGTGTGGTTGGGTTGGGTTAGGACTGGGGTAAAGGGTTTGTGGTTTTGGTGTGGTTGGGTTAGGACTGGGGTAAAGGATTTGTGGTTTTGGTGTGGTTGGGTTGGGTTGGGACTGGGGTAAAGGGTTTGTGGTTTTGGTGTGGTTGGTTTGGGACTGGGGTAAAGGGTTTGTGGTTTTGGTGTGGTTGGGTTGGGTTAGGACTGGGGAAAAGGGTTTGTGGTTTTGGTGTGGTTGGGTTGGGTTGGGACTGGGGTAAAGGGTTTGTGGTTTTGGTGTGGTTGGGTTAGGACTGGGGTAAAGGGTTTGTGGTTTTGGTGTGGTTGGGTTGGGTTAGGACTGGGGAAAAGGGTTTGTGGTTTTGGTGTGGTTGGGTTAGGACTGGGGAAAAGGGTTTGTGGTTTTGGTGTGGTTGGGTTAGGACTGGGGAAAAGGGTTTGTGGTTTTGGTGTGGTTGGGTTTGGTTAGGACTGGGGAAAAGGGTTTGTGGTTTTGGTGTGGTTGGGTTGGGACTGGGGTAAAGGGTTTGTGGTTTTGGTGTGGTTGGGTTAGGACTGGGGTAAAGGGTTTGTGGTTTTGGTGTGGTTGGGTTGGGTTAGGACTGGGGTAAAGGGTTTGTGGTTTCGGTGTGGTGTGGTTGGGTTAGGACTGGGGTAAAGGGTTTGTGGTTTTGGTGTGGTTGGGTTGGGTTAGGACTGGGGTAAAGGGTTTGTGCTTTTGGTGTGGTTGGGTTGGGTTGGGACTGGGGTAAAGGGTTTGTGGTTGTGGTGTGGTTGGGTTGGGTTAGGACTGGGGTAAAGGGTTTGTGGTTTTGGTGTGGTTGGGTTAGGACTGGGGTAAAGGGTTTGTGGTTTTGGTGTGGTTGGGTTGGGTTAGGACTGGGGTAAAGGGTTTGTGGTTGTGGTGTGGTTGGGTTGGGTTAGGACTGGGGAAAAGGGTTTGTGGTTTTGGTGTGGTTGGGTTAGGACTGGGGTAAAGGGTTTGTTGTTGTGGTGTGGTTTTGTTGGGTTAGGACTGGGGAAAAGGGTTTGTGGTTTTGGTGTGGTTGGGTTGGGTTGGGACTGGGGTAAAGGGTTTGTGGTTTTGGTGTGTTTGGGTTGGGTTAGAACTGGGGTAAAGGGTTTGTGGTTTTGGTGTGGTTGGGTTGGGTTGGGACTGGGGAAAAGGGTTTGTGGTTTTGGTGTGGTTGGGTTGGGTTGGGACTGGGGAAAAGGGTTTGTGGTTTTGGTGTGGTTGGGTTGGGTTGGGACTGGGGTAAAGGGTTTGTGGTTTTGGTGTGGTTGGGTTGGGACTGGGGAAAAGGGTTTGTGGTTTTGGTGTGGTTGGGTTGGGTTAGGACTGGGGTAAAGGGTTTGTGGTTTTGGTGTGGTGTGGTTGGGTTAGGACTGGGGTAAAGGGTTTGTGGTTTTGGTGTGGTTGGGTTAGGACTGGGGTAAAGGGTTTGTGGTTTTGGTGTGGTTGGGTTGGGTTAGGACTGGGGTAAAGGGTTTGTGGTTTTGGTGTGGTTGGGTTGGGACTGGGGTAAAGGGTTTGTGGTTTTGGTGTGGTTGGGTTAGGACTGGGGTAAAGGGTTTGTGGTTTTGGTGTGGTTGGGTTGGGTTGGGACTGGGGTAAAGGGTTTGTGGTTTTGGTGTGGTGTGGTTGGGTTGGGACTGGGGTAAAGGGTTTGTGGTTGTGGTGTGGTTGGGTTGGGTTGGGACTGGGGTAAAGGGTTTGTGGTTTTGGTGTGGTTGGGTTGGGACTGGGGTAAAGGGTTTGTGGTTGTGGTGTGGTTGGGTTAGGACTGGGGTAAAGGGTTTGTGGTTTTGGTGTGGTTGGGTTAGGACTGGGGTAAAGGGTTTGTGGTTGTGGTGTGGTTGGGTTGGGTTGGGTTGGGACTGGGGAAAAGGGTTTGTGGTTTTGGTGTGGTTGGGTTGGGTTGGGACTGGGGTAAAGGGTTTGTGGTTTTGGTGTGGTTGGGTTAGGACTGGGGTAAAGGGTTTGTGGTTTTGCTGTGGTTGGGTTAGGACTGGGGTAAAGGGTTTGTGGTTTTGGTGTGGTTGGGTTGGGACTGGGCTTGTGGGAGCAGGGTTTTGGGCTTGTGGTACATTTCATTTCAAAGCCTGACAGACTAGGTCTCTCTCTCTCTCTCTCTCTCTCTCTCTCTCGGCACAGAGACCTTCCTACAGCGGATGTTTAAAGCTAATCCGCATTAAAAACGCCAGGGTCACTGGTATCACTCTGATAGTGTGTGTGTGTGTGTGTGTGTGTGTGTGTGTGTGTGTGTGTGTGTGTGTGTGTGTGTGTGTGTGTGTGTGTGTGTGTGTGTGTGTGTCTGTGTGTGTGTGTGTGTGTGTGGGAGAGGGTTTCTGCATACTTCACCCGGAAGCTTCCATGTTGGCCACTGTGATAGCAAGCTGTTCTCTGGGTGGTTCCATGCTCCTACAGAGAAATCAGTAACAGCATTTATTGTCGCAATCAGTGAATTTGTTGTTCCTTCTTAAGGCCAGGCACCACTCCCTCATAGTGTAATTTCCCCCCTTTAATCATATCATTATCAATGCATGAACTTTTTACCAGGTCATTGTAGACACAAATATAATACTGTAATATAATACGGAAATATTGTAATAACATATGCAAATGATTGCGATATCTCAATAAATATGCACATATTTGAATATCGGGCAAATACATTTTTTTCTGGACACTGGATGAAGTCAGCCTAGGGCTTCCCGAGTAGCGCAGCAGTCTAAGGCACTGCATCGCAGTGCTAGAGGCGTCATTACAGACCCGGGTTCGATCCCGGGCTGTGTGTTAGGACTGGGGAAAATGATCAACTGGTTGTTGATCAGGAGTCCCACAGGGCGGCGAACAATTGGCGCAGTGTCGTCCGGGTTAGGGAAGGGTTTGGCCCAGTGTCGTCCGGGTTAGGGAAGGGTTTGGCCCAGTGTCGTCCGGGTTAGGGGAGGGTTTGGCCCAGCGTCGTCCGGGTTAGGGGAGGGTTTGGCCCAGTGTCGTCCGGGTTAAGGGAGGGTTTGGCCCAACCTCGTCCGGGTTAGGGGAGGGTTTGGCCCAGTGTCGTCCGGGTTAAGGGAGGGTTTGGCCCAACCTCGTCCGGGTTAGGGGAGGGTTTGGCCCAGTGTCGTCCGGGTTAAGGGAGGGTTTGGCCCAGCCTCGTCCGGGTTAGGGGAGGGTTTGGCCCAGTGTCGTCCGGGTTAGGGGAGGGTTTGGCCCAGCGTCGTCCGGGTTAGGGGAGGGTTTGGCCCAGTGTCGTCCGGGTTAGGGGAGGGTTTGGCCCAGCGTCGTCCGGGTTAGGGGAGGGTTTGGCCCAGTGTCGTCCGGGTTAGGGGAGGGTTTGGCCCAGTGTCGTCCGGGTTAGGGGAGGGTTTGGCTGGGGGGACTTTACTTGGCTCATCTTGCTCTAGCGACTCCTTGTGGCGGGCCGGGCGCCTTGCAGGCTGACCTCGGTCGTCAGTTGAACATGTTTCCTCCTACACGTTGGTGCAGCTGGCTTTTGGGTTAAGCGGGCGGGTGTTAAGAAGTGCGGTTTGGCGGGTCATGTTTCGGAGGATCTATGACTCGACCTTCGCCTCCCGAGCCGGTTGGGGAGTTGCAGCGATGAGACAAGATCGAAATTGGGGAGTATTTTTTTAAATACAACAAAGAATGAAAATAGAAGGTCAGACTAAATATTTTGGTTGAATTTTGTTAAGACACTCCATGACTGGACTACTTCTTTCATCTTTCTATCAGTAACATACTAAAGACCTGTATCTGTAACATACTAAAGACCTGTATCTGTAACATACTAAATACATGTATCTGTAACATACTAAAGTCATGTATCTGTAACATACTAAATACATGTATCTGTAACATACTAAAGTCATGTATCTTTAACATACTAAAGACCTGTATCTGTAACATACTAAAGACCTGTATCTGTAACATACTAAACTCATGTATCTGTTACATACTAAAGTCATGTATCTGTAACATACTAAAGACCTGTATCAGTAACATACTAAAGACCTGTATCTGTAACATACTAAAGTCATGTATCTGTAACATACTAAAGACCTGTATCTGTAACATACTAAAGTCACGTATCAGTAACATACTAAAGTCACATATCTGTAACATACTAAAGACATGTACGTAAAATACATTTTTTGATGCATTTATCCAAAGAAAATGTTATCTGGAATAAGAAATGCACAAAATACTGTATCAACAATTCCCTCTGGGCAACTCTGCGGAATATATCTACGGAGAAGTAAGGGGCCTTGGTTTGTGTGAGCTGGTTAGGATCACTCTGACCACAAGGCCAATGAGTTGGTTGCAAGGAGTCCCACACAGCATGGTGAATGCAGATGCTTCTGAAAAACAGAAAAATGTGGGAAGTGTAAGACTTTCAGGAAATGGCAGTTAAAGTCAAGTACACTGAATTTAGACTACCAAATTCCAAACCGCCTATTTTAACTCATGTCACAATCTCTTCAAAGTAAGTTAGTAAATATAGTCCAGTTTGTAACACACTCTATGAAATGGGTTTTTAAATGATGTTTAAACGTTCATATATGTCCATTATAAAGTGGTTAAAATGCATTCAAATGTAGATGTTCAGTTGTATGATAAACTAAAGAAAATATACATTTTAATAAAGTTTTAGAAATTGTTATGTTTACTTTTGAAAATAATCATATTAAATGGATGTAAAAATGTAAAGCGTCTGATCACATGGAGAGAAAAAGCGTCCATTTTGGGAGGGTAAAAAGGTAATCAGTCACTTTCAATGTAACACCCTGCCCAGACATAACACAGGCATTGGGCGTTCTGGAAATCTGGACAACATTTCCATCTTCTGTTCATATCAGTCAATAAACTCCTCAGTCAGTCAGTCAGTCAGCAGCAAGGTTGAAGGAAAACAGTCAGTAAGTCAATCAGTCAGTAGCTAGCTAGCTAGGTTGAAAGAAAACAGTCAATCAATCAGGCAGTCAGTCAGAAGCTAGTTTGAAGGAAAACAGTCAGTGGCTAGCTAGGTTGAAGGAAAACAGTCAGTAGCTAGGTAGGTTGAAGGGAAACAGTCAGTCAGTCAGTAGCTAGGTAGGTTGAAGGAAAACAGTCAATCAGTCAGTAGCTAGGTAGGTTGAAGGAAAACAGTCAGTCAATCAGTAGCTAGGTAGGTTGAAGGAAAACAGTCAGTAGCTAGGTAGGTTGAAGGGAAACAGTCAGTCAGTTAGTCGCTAGCTAGGTTGAAGGGAAACAGTCAGTAGCTAGGTAGGTTGAAGAGAAACAGTCAGTCAGTTAGTCGCTAGCTAGGTTGAAGGAAAAAAACAGTTGGTTTCCTTCCAGGTTGTTGTGTGTGAGGGGGAACTCCATTTCTGAGTCCCAAATGGCACCCTGTAAAGGCCAGGGCCCTGGTCAAAAGTGGTGCACAATATAGGGAATAGGGTGCCATTTGGGACGTATCCCATTTTCCCAGCCATATGGCAGGCAGAAATTCCACCTATTTCCTATAACACTCAAAACATAAACTACAGTGAATAAATAGACTGAGTTATAGGTAGGACAAAATGGGCGCCCCTGTTTTGGCTGAGCCCACAGTGTCTGGTGCAATAAACCGCACGTTTGTGAGTTTTTCCTCGAAGTCTGAATGTTTTTCCAAGAGCAGGAATATTTCCATGCTGCTGAGACGTTCTCCTGTCATACTCACACAGATGCTGCTTTCTCTCACTCTCTCACTGTCTCTCTCTCTCACTATTTCTCTTCCTCTCTCTCACTGTCTCTCTCTCACTATTTCTCTTCCTCTCTCTCACTATCTCTCTCTCCCTATCTCTATCTCCCTCTCCCTCTCCCTCTCCCTCTCCCTCTCTCTCTCTCTCTCTCTCCCTCTCCCTCTCCCTCTCCCTCTCCCTCTCCCTCTCCCTCTCTCTCTCTCTCTCTCTCTCCCTCTCTCTCATCTCACACAGATAGACTTTCTCTTGTTCTCACACAGACATGGGGTAGAACATGCACACTCAGAGACCACAGAGAGACCCCAAGTAGAGACCACAGAGAGACCCCAAGTAGAGACCACAAGGAGAGACCACAAGGAGACCACAAGTAGAGACCACAAGGAGAGACCACAGAGAGACCACAAGGAGAGACCACAGAGAGACCACAAGGAGAGACCACAAGGAGAGACCACAAGGAGAGACCACAAGTAGAGACCACAAGGAGAGACCACAGAGAAACCACAAGGAGAGACCACAGAGACAGCAGAGAGAGAGCACAGCGAGAGACCACAGAGAGACCACAGAGAGACCACAGAGAGACCACAGAGACCATAGAGAGAACACAGACCACAGAGAGATCACAGAGAGAACACAGAGAGACCACAGAGAGAACACAGAGAGACCACAGAGAGAACACAGAGAGACCACAGAGAGACCACAGGGAGAACACAGAGAGATCACAGAGAGACAGCAGAGCGAGATCACAGAGAGCGAGCACAGAGAGACCATAGAGAGATCACAAGGAGAGACCACAGAGAGACCATAGAGAGACCATAGAGAGAGCAGAGAGACAGCAGAGAGAGACCACAGAGATACCACAGAGAGACCACAGCAACGGCAGAGAGACCACAGAGAGACCATAGAGAGACCACAGAGAGACCACAGAGAGACCACAGAGAGACCATAGAGAGAGCACAGAGAGAGACCACAGAGAGAGACCACAATGAGAGAGCACAGAGAGAGCACAGAGAGACAATAGAGAGACAGCACAGAGAGAGCACAGAGAAAGTACAGAGAGACAACAGAGAGAACACAGGGAGATCACAGAGAGAACACAGAGAGATCACAGAGACCATAGAGAGAACACAGACCACAGAGAGATCACAGAGAGAACACAGAGAGACCACAGAGAGAACACAGAGAGACCACAGAGAGATCAGAGAGACCACAGAGAGACCACAGAGAGAACACAGAGAGAACACAGAGAGAGCACAGAGAGATCACAGAGAGAACACAGAGAGACCATAGAGAGAACACAGAGAGACCACAGAGAGAACACAGAGGACCATAGAGAGACCATAGAGAGAACACAGAGAGACCACAGAGAGACCACAGAGAGACCATAGAGAGAACACAGAGAGACCACAGAGAGAGACCACAGAGAGAGCACAGAGAGATCACAGAGACCATAGAGAGACCACAGAGACCATAGAGAGAACACAGAGAGAGCACAGAGAGATCACAGAGAGATCACAGAGAGAACACAGAGAGACCATAGAGAGATCACAGAGAGACCACAGAGAGACCACAGAGAGACCATAGAGAGAGACCACAGAGAGAGACCACAGAGAGAGCACAGAGACTGCAGAGACTACAGAGAGAGCAGAGAGAGACCACAGAGAGAGACTACAGAGAGAGCACAGAGAGACTACAGAGAGAGCACAGAGAGACCACAGAGAGATCAGAGAGACCACAGAGAGACCACAGAGAGAACACAGAGAGACCACAGAGAGATCAGAGAGACCACAGAGAGACCACAGAGAGAACACAGAGAGACCACAGAGAGATCACAGAGAGATCACAGAGAGAACACAGAGAGACCATAGAGAGAACACAGAGAGACCACAGAGAGAACACAGAGAGAGCACAGAGAGAACACAGAGAGACCACAGAGAGATCAGAGAGACCACAGAGAGACCACAGAGAGAACACAGAGAGAACACAGAGAGAGCACAGAGAGATCACAGAGAGAACACAGAGAGACCATAGAGAGAACACAGAGAGACCACAGAGAGAACACAGAGAGAGCACAGAGAGACCACAGAGAGAGACCACAGAGAGAGCACAGAGAGATCACAGAGACCATAGAGAGAACACAGAGAGAGCACAGAGAGAACACAGAGAGACCACAGGGAGAACACAGAGAGATCACAGAGACCATAGAGAGACCACAGAGAGATCAGAGAGACCATAGAGAGAACACAGAGAGACAACAGAGAGAGCACAGAGAGAGCACAGAGAGAACACAGAGAGACCACAGGGAGAACACAGAGAGATCACAGAGACCATAGAGAGAACACAGAGAGCACAGAGAGCGCACAGAGACCACAGAGAGATCACAGAGAGACCACAGAGAGACAACAGAGAGAGCACAGAGAGAACACAGAGAGACCACAGAGAGATCACAGAGAGATCACAGAGAGAACACAGAGAGACCATAGAGAGAACACAGAGAGACCACAGAGAGAACACAGAGAGACCATAGAGAGAACACAGAGAGACCACAGAGAGAGACCACAGAGAGAGCACAGAGACTACAGAGAGACCACAGAGAGACCACAGAGAGAGCACAGAGAGAGCACAGAGAGACCACAGAGAGAGCACAGAGAGAGCACAGAGAGAGCACAGAGAGACCACAGAGAGAGCACAGAGAGAGCACAGAGAGAGCACAGAGACCACAGAGAGATCACAGAGAGACCACAGAGAGAGCACAGAGAGACCACAGAGCGAGACCACAGAGAGAGCACAGAGAGAGCACAGAGAGAGCACAGAGAGAGCTCTCCACAGTTAGTCAACTTTCTCCTTCATTGACAAACTTACAGAGCCCCAGCCAGTCGGTGTGTGTGTATTTGTTGTGTTTTTGGGTGTGGGTGTTTGTGTTTTTGTCAGTCAGACAGGAAACCTTGAGGAGAAGCTTAACGCTCCGCTGCACATTTCTGACAAGCCCAAAACGATCAAGCACCAAGAGCTGCTCTATGAGGTAGAGGTCTTAATGTGTGGACCCAATAAACCTCTGACCTGGGACCAATGGGGTTTGGGTCTGAAATTTTAACTTGTCCCAAGGGTCTGGTCCAGTTGTTTTTTTGTGCTTTGGTCTCGGGAAAGGATGTAACGATTCAAATGTTTAAGATTAGACTGCATTGGTCTGCGGACCCCAAACCGAGCCAAATGTAGCATGCACCCTCCAGAAAATCAATTATAACGCTACGAATCGCTAATTCACTTTTTTGTTGTTGTTGCTCAAATAACTTTTTTTGTACCTTCTGAAAATACCTAATCTACTGTGACAACTGATTCGTCCTCTCCTTCAGTGACAAACTAAGCATGTAACTGTGTTGACAGTCATCGATCTACAAGTCATTTAGCATGCCAGACAACTGTAGGGAATATCAGTAGCCTAGTCAAACTGAGCACTGTGCCCAGCTTGGCACGTTGGTATGAATGGAGTCGGGAGACAGGCGCAGGAATGCGTAATAGTTCTTTTTTTATTAAGCCCAGATTACGCCGTGCCGTGTAAAGGCACGGGGACGAAGACCAAACAAACACTATACAAAAACCCAGGGTAGAAAACCAAATAAAAGAGGGAGGAGTACCTCGAATAAATAACACACGCACACGATGATAAACACACGGGATGAGACCCGCAATCATCTGAGCACGCCACAATGGCACGAAAGCCCAAAACACACAGCACAGGTACTCACAGCACCAACAGACATTGGAACAATAATCGACAAGACCATGGAAACCAAAGGGCACATAAATACAAATACTAATCAGTGGCAATAGGAAACAGGTGTGCGTGATGAAAGTTCCAGAGGGATCCGTAACAACAGCTTCGCTTGCTGACCAATGAGAGGTTGTCACGTCCTGACCATAGTAAGATGTTATTTTCTATGGTAGAGTAGGTCAGGGCGTGACAGGGGGTGTTTTGTGTTTTTTTCTATGTTTTCTATTTCTATGTTCTTAGGTTCTAGGTTTTGTATTTCTATGTTGGCTTGTTTGGGATGATCTCCAATTGGAGGCAGCTGGTCCTCGTTGTCTCTAATTGGAGATCATATTTAAGTAGGGTTTTTTTCTTCCTGGGTTTAGTGGGTGATTATTTTTGAGTAGTGTTTGTTCTCCTCTGCGTCACGGTTTGTTGTTTTTGTTTATTCAGCTATTTTGATGTATTGCATGAGTTTCACAGAGTAAATAAAATGTGGAACTATTCACACGCTGCACTTTGGTCCGCTACTCCTTTCGACAGCCGTGACAGAGGTAGGCGGCCTTGTTCCTGATCTTGCATATCTGAGTGGCACCTTCAGTATTAAAATGCTAAAATTACTTGAATGAAATGAGGCGTTACTAGTTGAGTGACAACCTGTGTCATTTGCTAGGTTATAAACTCAGCAAAAAAAGAAACGTCTCTTTTTCAGGATCCTGTCTTTCAAAGATAATTAGTAAAAATACAAATTACTTCACAGATCTTCATTTTAAAGGGTTTAAACACTGTTTCCAATACTTGTTCAATGAACCATAAACAATTAATGAACATGCACCTGTGGAACGGTCGTTAAGACACTAACAGCTTACAGACGGTAGGCAATTAAGGTCACAGTTATGAAAACTTAGGATACTAAAGAGGCCTTTCTACTGACTCTGAAAACACCAAAAGAAAGATCTGTGTGAACGTGCCTTAGGCATGCTGCAAGGAGGCATGAGGACTGCAGATGTGGCCAGGGCAATAAATTGCAATGTCGGTACTGTGAGACGCCTAAGACAGCGCTACAGGGAGACAGGACAGACGGTTGATCGTCCTCGCAGTGGCAGACCACGTGTAACACAGGATCGGTACATCCGAACATCACACCTGCGGGACAGGTACAGGATGGCAACAACAACTGCCCGAGTTACACCAGGAACGCACCATCCCTCCATCAGTGCTCAGACTGACTGCAATAGGCTGAGAGAGGCTGGACTGAGGGCTTGTAGGCCTGTTGTAAGGCAGGTCCTCACCAGACATCACCGGCAACAACGTCGCCTATGGGCACAAACCCACCATCGCTGGACCAGACCGGATTGGCAAAAAGTGCTCTTCACTGACGAGTCGTGTTTTTGTTTCACAAGGGGTGATGGTCGGATTTGCGTTTATCGTCGAAGGAATGAGCGTTACACCGAGGCCTGTACTCCGGAGCGGGAGCGATTTGGAGGTGGAGGGTCCGTCATGGTCTGGGGTGGTGTGCCACAGCATCATCGGACTGAGCATGTTGTCATTGCAGGCAATCTCAACGCTGTGTGTTACAGGGAAGACAACCTCCTCCCTCATGTGGTACCCTTCCTGCAGGCTCATCCTGACATGACCCTCCAGCATGACAATGTCACCAGCCATACTGCTCGTTCTCTGCGTGATTTCCTGCAAGACAGGAATGTCAGTGTTCTGCCATGGCCAGCGAAGAGCCCGGATCTCAATCCCATTGAGGACGTCTGGGACCTGTTGGATCGGAGGGTGAGGGCAAGGGCCATTCCCCCCAGAAATGTCCGGGAACTTGCAGGTGCCTTGGTGGAAGAGTGGGGTAACCTCTCACAACAAGAACCAGCAAATCTGGTGCAGTCCATGAAGATGAGATGTACTGCAGTACTTAATGCAGCTGGTGGCCACACCAGATACTGACTGTTACTTTTGATTGGAACTTGTTCAGTTTATGTCTCAGTTGTTGAATCTTGTTATGTTCACACAAATATTTACACATGTTAAGTCTGCTGAAAATAAACGCAGTTGACAGTGAAAGGACGTTTATTTTTTTTGCTGAGTTTAGTTATCTATGAGCTGTTGAAAATTGTGTTTTACCAGAACAAAAGTAAACAGAGACAACTCTCTCATCTGACTTTACCTGATGAACAGGGTTTACAATAGATTTTATTTTGATTGTTCAGGTTCACCGTCAGCAAAAGTCATTTTTTTAAATAAAGTTCATAATTTCATCACTTTGTGAGGTGCACTGCATGGCCAAGGCGGGAAGAGAAAAGAAGATCACTACAAACGGCCAAACAGTCCAAACCATTTGATTCTGAGATGTGGTGAAATCCAAAGATGTGCTATATATTCATGTCGTTGCTCATTTGTAAACAATAAATATAGACATCTACCACCCCACTACCACTACCAGATTAGAGCCATAATGGAGACATCTACCACCCCACTACCACTATCAGATTAGAGCCATAATGGAGACTAGACATCTACCACCCCACTACCAGATTAGAGCCATAATGGAGACTAGACATCTACCACCCCACTACCACTATCAGATTAGAGCCATAATGGAGACTAGACATCTACCACCCCACTACCACTATCAGATTAGAGTCATAATGGAGACTAGACATCTACCACGCCACTACCAGATTAGAGCCATAATGGAGACTAGACATCTACCACCCCACTACCACTATCAGATTAGATCCATAATGGAGACATCTACCACCCCACTACCACTATCAGATTAGAGCCATAATGGAGACTAGACATCTACCACTATCAGATTAGAGCCATAATGGAGACTAGACATCTACCACCCCACTACCACTATCAGATTAGAGCCATAATGGACACTAGACATCTACCACCCCACTACCACTATCAGATTAGAGCCATAATGGAGACTAGACATCTACCACCCCACTACCACTATCAGATTAGAGCCATAATGGAGACTAGACATCTACCACCCCACTACCACTATCAGATTAGAGCCATAATGGAGACTAGACATCTACCACTATCAGATTAGAGCCATAATGGAGACTAGACATCTACCACCCCACTACCACTATCAGATTAGAGCCATAATGGAGACTAGACATATACCACCCCACTACAACTATCAGATTAGAGCCATAATGGAGACATCTACCACCCCACTACCACTATCAGATTAGAGCCATAATGGAGACTAGACATCTACCACCTCACTACCACTATCAGATTAGAGCCATAATGGAGACTAGACATCTACCACCCCACTACCACTATCAGATTAGAGCCATAATGGAGACTAGGCATCTACCACCCCACTACCACTATCAGATTAGAGCCATAATGGAGACTAGACATCTACCACCCCACTACCACTATCAGATTAGAGCCATAATGGAGACATCTACCACCCCACTACCACTATCAGATTAGAGCCATAATGGAGACATCTACCACCCCACTACCACTATCAGATTAGAGCCATAATGGAGACATCTACCACCCCACTATCAGATTAGAGCCATAATGGAGACTAGACATCTACCACTATCAGATTAGAGCCATAATGGAGACTAGACATCTACCACCCCACTACCACTATCAGATTAGAGCCATAATGGAGACTAGACATCTACCACCCCACTATCAGATTAGAGCCATAATGGAGACTAGACATCTACCACCCCACTACCACTATCAGATTAGAGCCATAATAGAGACTAGACATCTACCACCCCACTATCAGATTAGAGCCATAATGGAGACTAGACATCTACCACCCCACTACCACTATCAGATTAGAGCCATAATGGAGACTAGACATCTACCACCCCACTATCAGATTACAGCCATAATGGAGACTAGACATCTACCACCCCACTACCACTATCAGATTAGAGCCATAATGGAGACCAGACATCTACCACCCCACTACCACTATCAGATTAGAGCCATAATGGAGACTAGACATCTACCACCCCACTATCAGATTAGAGCCATAATGGAGACTAGACATCTACCACCCCACTACCACTATCAGATTAGAGCCATAATGGAGACTAGACATCTACCACCCCACTACCACTATCAGATTAGAGCCATAATGGAGACTAGACATCTACCACCCCACTACCACTATCAGATTAGAGTCATAATGGAGACTAGACATCTACCACCCCACTACCAGATTAGAGCCATAATGGAGACTAGACATCTACCACCCCACTACCACTATCAGATTAGATCCATAATGGAGACATCTACCACCCCACTACCACTATCAGATTAGAGCCATAATGGAGACTAGACATCTACCACTATCAGATTAGAGCCATAATGGAGACTAGACATCTACCACCCCACTACCACTATCAGATTAGAGCCATAATGGACACTAGACATCTACCACCCCACTACCACTATCAGATTAGAGCCATAATGGAGACTAGACATCTACCACCCCACTACCACTATCAGATTAGAGCCATAATGGAGACTAGACATCTACCACCCCACTACCACTATCAGATTAGAGCCATAATGGAGACTAGACATCTACCACTATCAGATTAGAGCCATAATGGAGACTAGACATCTACCACCCCACTACCACTATCAGATTAGAGCCATAATGGAGACTAGACATATACCACCCCACTACAACTCTCAGATTAGAGCCATAATGGAGACATCTACCACCCCACTACCACTATCAGATTAGAGCCATAATGGAGACTAGACATCTACCACCTCACTACCACTATCAGATTAGAGCCATAATGGAGACTAGACATCTACCACCCCACTACCACTATCAGATTAGAGCCATAATGGAGACTAGGCATCTACCACCCCACTACCACTATCAGATTAGAGCCATAATGGAGACTAGACATCTACCACCCCACTACCACTATCAGATTAGAGCCATAATGGAGACATCTACCACCCCACTACCACTATCAGATTAGAGCCATAATGGAGACATCTACCACCCCACTACCACTATCAGATTAGAGCCATAATGGAGACATCTACCACCCCACTATCAGATTAGAGCCATAATGGAGACTAGACATCTACCACTATCAGATTAGAGCCATAATGGAGACTAGACATCTACCACCCCACTACCACTATCAGATTAGAGCCATAATGGAGACTAGACATCTACCACCCCACTATCAGATTAGAGCCATAATGGAGACTAGACATCTACCACCCCACTACCACTATCAGATTAGAGCCATAATGGAGACTAGACATCTACCACCCCACTATCAGATTAGAGCCATAATGGAGACTAGACATCTACCACCCCACTACCACTATCAGATTAGAGCCATAATGGAGACTAGACATCTACCACCCCACTATCAGATTAGAGCCATAATGGAGACTAGACATCTACCACCCCACTACCACTATCAGATTAGAGCCATAATGGAGACCAGACATCTACCACCCCACTACCACTATCAGATTAGAGCCATAATGGAGACTAGACATCTACCACCCCACTATCAGATTAGAGCCATAATGGAGACTAGACATCTACCACCCCACTACCACTATCAGATTAGAGCCATAATGTAATAGCTGAGTATCAAAAGAAAGTATAAATCATTTCAAATTCCTTATATTAAGCAAACAAACGGCACTATTTATTGTTTTTTAAATTTACGTATAGCCAGGGGTACTTTCCAACACTCAGACATAATTTACAGATAGCCAGGGGCACACTCCAACACTCAGACATCATTTACAGATAGCCAGGGGCACACTCCAACACTCAGACATCATTTACAGATAGCCAGGGGAACACTCCAACACTCAGACATCATTTACAGATAGCCAGGGGAACACTCCAACACTCAGACATCATTTACAGATAGCCAGGGGAACACTCCAACACTCAGACATCATTTACAGATAGCCAGGGGAACACTCCAACACTCAGACATCATTTACAGATAGCCAGGGGCACATTCCAACACTCAGACATCATTTACAGATAGCCAGGGGCACACTCCAACACTCAGACATCATTTACAGATAGCCAGGGGAACACTCCAACACTCAGACATCATTTACAGATAGCCAGGGGAACACTCCAACACTCAGACATCATTTACAAGCAAAACCTTTGTGTTTAGTGAGTCCTCCAGATCAGAGGCAGTAGTGATGACCAGGGATGTTCTCTGTTTAGTGAGTCCTCCAGATCAGAGGCAGTAGGGATGACCAGGGATGTTCTCTGTTTAGTGAGTCCTCCAGATCAGAGGCAGTAGGGATGACCAGGGATGTTCTCTGTTTAGTGAGTCCTCCAGATCAGAGGCAGTAGGGATGACCAGGGATGTTCTCTGTTTAGTGAGTCCTCCAGATCAGAGGCAGTAGGGATGACCAGGGATGTTCTCTGTTTAATGAGTCCTCCAGATCAAAGGCAGTAGGGATGACCAGGGATGTTCTCTTGATAATGGATTCCCCTGAGGGCTGAGGGGGTAATGGATTCCCCTGAGGGCTGAGGGGGTAATGGATTCCCCCGTGGGCTGAGGGGGTAATGGATTCCCCTGAGGGCTGAGGGGGTAATGGATTCCCCTGAGGGCTGAGGGGGTAATGGATTCCCCCGAGGGCTGAGGGGGTAATGGATTCCCCCGTGGGCTGAGGGGGTAATGGATTCCCCTGAGGGCTGAGGGGGTAATGGATTCCCCTGAGGGCTGAGGGGGTAATGGATTCCCCTGAGGGCTGAGGGGGTAATGGATTCCCCCGTGGGCTGAGGGGGTAATGGATTCCCCCGAGGGCTGAGGGGGTAATGGATTCCCCCGAGGGCTGAGGGGGTAATGGATTCCCCCGTGGGCTGAGGGGGTAATGGATTCCCCTGAGGGCTGAGGGGGTAATGGATTCCCCTGAGGGCTGAGGGGGTAATGGATTCCCCCGAGGGCTGAGGGGGTAATGGATTCCCCTGAGGGCTGAGGGGGTAATGGATTCCCCCGTGGGCTGAGGGGGTAATGGATTCCTCCGTGGGCTGAGGGGTTAATGGATTCCCCCGTGGGCTGAGGGTGTAATAGATTCTTCCGTGGGCTGAGGGGTTAATGGATTCCGCTGTGGGCTGAGGGGGTAAGTGTGTCCCCCAAGGGCTGAGGGGTAATGAGAGTCCCACGAGGGAAAGTGACTAGCGCAAGGGCTGAGGGGGTACAAATGACATGATTGGACCGTAGCCATAGACCCCCTGAGAGGCTGAGTGGGTGGTGCTGAGGTCCAGGGCATCCAATGAGACAAATGACACCCTATTCCCTTTATAGTACACTACATTTGACAAGGCCCGCATAGGTGTTAGTGCACTAGGTAGGGAATAGGGTGCCATTTCAGATGGTGCTAAGGGCTTCACAGGACACTACCCTGAACTTGGATATCTGTACGATGTTGAGGGAAGTGCAGGGTAGGGTGAGGGTCATGCTTGGGGTCGCAGAAGGTGAGTCATGTTCCTCCTCTCTCTCTCACCATCCTTCACTCTCCTCCTCCTCCTCCCTCTCTCACCATCCCTCACTATTCTCCTCCTCCATCCTCTCTCACCATCCCTCATTCCTCTCCTCCTCCATCCTCTCTCACCATCCCTCACTATTCTCCTCCTCCATCCTCTCTCACCATCCCTCACTCCTCTCCTCCTCCATCCTCTCTCACCATCCTTCACTATTCTCCTCCTCTTCCCTCTCTCACCATCCCTCACTCCTCTCCTCCTCCATCCTCTCTCACCATCCCTCACTCTTCTCCTCCTCCAACCTCTCTCACCATACCTCACTCTCTCCTCCTCCACCATCTCTCACCATCCCTCACTCCTCTCCTCCTCCTCCCTCTCTCACCATCCCTCACTCTTCTCCTCCTCCACCATCTCTCACCATCCCTCACTCCTCTCCTCCTCCACCCTCTTTCACCATCCCTCACTCCTCTCCTCCTCCATCCTCTCTCACCATCCCTCACTCCTCTCCTCCTCCACCCCCTCTCACCATCACTCACTCCTCTCCTCCTCCACCCTCTCTCACCATCCCTCACTCCTCTCCTCCTCCACCCCCTCTCACCATCCCTCACTCCTCTCCTCCTCCACCCCCTCTCACCATCCCTCACTCCTCTCCTCCTCCACCCTCTCTCACCATCCCTCACTCTTCTCCTCCTCCACCCCCTCTCACCATCCCTCACTCCTCTCCTCCTCCCTCTCTCACCATCCCTCACTCCTCTCCTCCCTCTCCTTCTCTCACCATCCCTCACTCCTCTCCTCCTCCTCCCTCTCTCACCATCCCTCACTCCTCTCCTCCTCCTCCTCCTTCTCTCACCATCCCTCTCCCTCTCTCACCATCCCTCACTCCTCTCCTCCTCCTCCCTCTCTCACCATCCCACACTCCTCTCCTCCTCCTCCCTCTCTCACCATCCCTCACTCCTCTCCTCCCTCTCCCTCTCTCACCATCCCTCACTCTTCTCCTCCCTCTCCCTCTCTCACCATCCCTCACGCTTCTCCTCCTCCACCCTCTCTCACCATCCCTCACTCCTCTCCTCCCTCTTCTTCTCTCACCATCCCTCACTCTTCTCCTCCTCCACCCTCTCTCACCATCCCTCACTCCTCTCCTCCTCCTCCCTCTCTCACCATCCCTCACTCCTCTCCTCCTCCATCCTCTCTCACCATCCCTCACTCCTCTCCTCCTCCTCCCTCTCTCACCATCCCTCACTCCTCTCCTCCTCCTCCCTCTCTCATAATCCCTCACTCTTCTCCTCCTCCACCCTCTCTCACCATCCCTCACTCCTCTCCTCCTCCACCCTCTCTCACCATCCCTCACTCCTCCCCTCCCTCTCCCTCTCTCACCATCCCTCACTCCTCTCCTCCTCCCTCTCTCACCATCCCTCACTCCTCTCCTCCTCCTCCCTCTCTCACCATCCCTCACTCCTCTCCTCCTCCTCCCTCTCTCACCATCCCTCACTCCTCTCCTCCTCCACCCTCTCTCACCATCCCTCACTCCTCTCCTCCTCCACCCTCTCTCACCATCCCTCACTCCTCCCCTCCCTCTCCCTCTCTCACCATCCCTCACTCCTCTCCTCCTCCTCCCTCTCTCACCATCCCTCACTCCTCTCCTCCTCCTCCCTCTCTCACCATCCCTCACTCCTCTCCTCCTCCTCCCTCTCTCACCATCCCTCACTCCTCTCCTCCTCCACCCTCTCTCACCATCCCTCACTCCTCCCCTCCCTCTCCCTCTCTCACCATCCCTCACTCCTCTCCTCCTCCTCCCTCTCTCACCATCCATCACTCCTCTCCTCCTCCTCACTCTCTCACCATCCCTCACTCCTCTCCTCCTCCACCCTCTCTCACCATCCCTCACTCCTCTCCTCCTCCACCCTCTCTCACCATCCCTCACTCCTCTCCTCCTCCACCCTCTCTCACCATCCCTCACTCTTCTCCTCCTCCACCCTCTCTCACCATCCCTCACTCCTCTCCTCCTCCACCCTCTCTCACCATCCCTCACTCCTCTCCTCCTCCACCCTCTCTCACCATCCCCCTCTTTAATCCCTTCTTGGCTGCTGAGCTCTCTTCCTCACAACCAGACACCCAGACGGCCCAATCCAAACACTATGTCCACAGGAAGTGAACACACACACACACACACACACACACACACACACACACACACACACACACACACACACACACACACACACACACACACACACACACACACACACACACACACACACACACACACACACTACAGACCAGACCACTAAGGGTTCACTGACCCACCAGACAGGGACAACAAAGACACTACTTTTAGCATTAGGAACAGACAGGCTTCCCAAAAGGCACCCTATATTCCCTATATAGCGCACTACTTTTGACCAGGTCACTGTGCCATTTGGAACGCACTCATGGGAAATGCAGTTTCACACATCTCAAGAGGCTTCCTCTCAGTCATCTTGCCTGTCCCAGCTAGTGTAGGGGTCAATTAGGGGTCAATGTATTTCCTCTTCTAGGGAATGGGATGAAGTGAGACATTCATTCATTAAACATACACTTATATACAGACCCCATATTACCAGATATATATACAGGCACCATATTACCAGATATATATACAGGCCCTATATTACCAGATATATATATACAGGCCCTATATTATCAGATATATATACAGACCCTATATTACAGATATATATATACAGACCCCATATTACCAGATATATATACAGACCCCATATTACCAGATATATATACAGACCCCATATTACCAGATATATATACAGACCCTATATTACCAGATATATATACAGGCCCTATATTACCAGATATATATATACAGGCCCTATATTATCAGATATATATACAGACCCTATATTACAGATATATATATACAGACCCCATATTACCAGATATATATACAGACCCCATATTACCAGATATATATACAGACCCCATATTACCAGATATATATACAGGCCCTATATTACCAGATATATATACATACCCCATATTACCAGATATATATTCAGACCCTATATTACCAAATATATATACAGGCCCTATATTACAGATATATATACAGACCCTATATTACAGATATATATACAGACCCTATATTACCAGATATATATACAGGCCCTATATTACCAGATATATATACAGGCCCTATATTACAGATATATATATACAGACTCTATATTACCAGATTTATATACAGACCCCATATTACCAGATATATATACAGGCCCTATATTACAGATATATATACAGACCGTATATTACCAGATTTATATACAGACCCCATATTACCAGATATATATACAGACCCTATATTAAAGATATATATACAGACCCTATATTACCATATATTTATACAGACCCCATATTACCAGATATATATACAGGCCCTATATTACCAGATATATATACAGACCCTATATTACCAGATATATATATACAGACCCTATATTACCAGATATATATACAGGCCCTATATTACAGATATATATATACAGACCCCATATTACCAGATATATATACAGGCCCTATATTACAGATATATATACAGACCCCATATTACCAGATATATATACAGACCCCATATTACCAGATATATATATATATACAGACCCTATATTACCAGATATATATACAGACCCTATATTACCAGATATATATACAGACCCCATATTACCAGATATATATACAGACCCTATATTACAGATATATATACAGACCCTATATTACAGATATATATACAGACCCCATATAACCAGAATATATATACAGACCCTATATTACAGATATATATACAGACCCTATATTACCAGATATATATACAGACCCTATATTACCAGATATATATACAGACCCCATATTACCAGATTTATATACAGACCCTATATTACCAGATATATATACAGACCCCATATTACCAGATATATATACAGACCCTATATTACCAGATATATATATATATATATATATATACAGACCCTATATTACCAGATATATATACAGACCCCATATTACCAGATATATATATATATATATACAGACCCTATATTACCAGATATATATACAGACCCCATATTACCAGATATATATACATACCCCCATATTACCAGATATATATATATACAGACCCTATATTACCAGATATATATACAGACCCTATATTACCAGATATATATACAGACCCCATATTACCATATATATATATATATATATATATATATATATATATATATATATATATATATATATATATATATATATTATATATATATATATATATATACAGACCCTATATTACCAGATATATATACAGACCCTATATTACCATATATTTATACAGACCCCATATTACCAGATATGATATATATACAGACCCTATATTGCCAGATATATATACACACCCTATATTACCAGATATATATACAGACCCCATATTACCAGATATATATACAGACCCTATATTACCATATATTTATACAGACCCCATATTACCAGATATATATATACACACCCTATATTATCAGATATATATACAGACCCTATATTACCAGATATATATACAGACCCTATATTACCAGATATATATACAGACCCTATATTACAGATATATATACAGGCCCTATATTACCAGATATATATACAGACCCTATATTACCAGATATATATACAGACCCTATATTACCAGATATATATACAGACCCCATATTACCAGATATATATATATATACAGACCCTATTTTACCAGATATATATACAGGCCCCGTACTGACAGACATTCGGAAAGTATTCAGACCCCTTCCCTTTCTCCACATTTTTTTATGTTAGAGCCTAATTCTAAAATGGATGAAATAAATAAAGAAACCTCTTTAATCTACACACAGTACAACTTAATGACAAAGCAAACATAAAAAATTGGGGGAGGAATTTTTGCGAAGGTATTAAAAATAAAAAACAGAAATACCTTGTTTACAGCAGGTTATAGACACCTTGTTTACAGCAGGTTACAGACACCTTGTTTACAGCAGGTTATAGACACCTTGTTTACAGCAGGTTATAGACACCTTGTTTACAGCAGGTTACAGACACCTTGTTTACAGCAGGTTACAGACACCTTGTTTACAGCAGGTTATAGACACCTTGTTTACAGCAGGTTACAGACACCTTGTTTAGAGCAGGTTACAGACACCTTGTTTACAGCAGGTTACAGACACCTTGTTTACAGCAGGTTACAGACACCTTGTTTACAGCAGGTTACAGACACCTTGTTTACAGCAGGTTACAGACACCTTGTTTAGAACAGGTTACAGACACCTTGTTTACAGCAGGTTACAGACACCTTGTTTACAGCAGGTTACAGACACCTTGTTTACAGCAGGTTACAGACACCTTGTTTAGAGCAGGTTACAGACACCTTGTTTAGAGCAGGTTACAGACACCTTGTTTAGAGCAGGTTACAGACACCTTGTTTACAGCAGGTTACAGACACCTTGTTTAGAGCAGGTTACAGACACCTTGTTTATAGCAGGTTACAGACACCTTGTTTAGAGCAGGTTACAGACACCTTGTTTACAGCAGGTTACAGACACCTTGTTTATAGCAGGTTACAGACACCTTGTTTAGAGCAGGTTACAGACACCTTATTTACTGAAGTATTCAGACCCTTTGCTATGAGACTCAAAATTGACCTCAGGTGCATCCTGTTTCCATTAATCATCCTTGAGATGTTTCTACAACTTGATTGGAGTCCACCTGTGGTAAATTCTATTGATTGGACATGATTTGGAAAGGCACACATCTGTCTATGTAAGGTCCCACAGTTGACAGTGCATGTCAGAACAAAAATCAAGCCATGAGGTCTAAGGAATTGTCCATCGAGCTCCGAGACAGCATTGTGTCAAGGCATAGATTTGGGGAAGGGTACCAAAACATATCTTCAGCATTGAAGGTCCCCAATAACACAGTGGCCTCCATCATTCTTAAATGGAAGAAGTTTGGAACCACCAAGACTCTTCATAGCGCTGGCCGCCCGGCCAAACTGAGCAATCGGGGGAGAAGGGCCTTGGTCAGGGAGGTGACCAAGCTCTTACAGAGCTCCAGAGTTCCTCTTAGGAGATGGGGGAACCTTCCAGAAGGACTACCATCTCTGCAGCACTCCACCAATCAGGCCTTTATGCTAGAGTGGCCAGACGGAAGCCACAGTATAATGCATATGACAGCCCGCTTGGAGTTTGCCAAAAGGCACCTAAAGGACTCTCAGACCATGAGAAACAAGATTCTCTGGTCTGATGAAACCAAGATTCAACTCTTTGGCCTGAAAACCAAGCGTCACATCTGGAGGAAACCTCGCACCATCCCTACGGTGAAGCATGGTGGTGGCAGCATCATACTGTGGGGATGTTTTTCAGAGGCAGGGACTGGGAGACTAGTCAGGATTGAGGGAAAGATGAATGGCGCAAAATACAGAGAGGTCCTTGATGAAAACCTGCTCCAGAGCGCTCAGGACCTCAGACTGGGGTGAATGTTCACCTTCCAACAGGACAATGACCCTAAGCACGTAGACAAGACAATGCAGGAGTGGCTTCGGGACAAGTCTCTGAATGTCCTTGAGTGGCCCAGCCAGAGTCTGGACTTGATCCAACCTGGATCAGAGCTTGAGAGGATCTGCAGAGAAGAATGGGAGAAACTCCCCAAATACAGGTGTGACAAGCTTGTAGCATCATACCCAAGAAGACTCGATGCTGTAATTGCTGCCAAAGGTTCTTCACCAAAGTACTGAGTGAAGGGTCTGAATACTTATGTAAATGTGATATTTCAGTTATTTCTTTTTAATACATTTACAAAATAATTTTTTTATTTTATTTTGCTTTGTCATTATGGGATATTGTGATGTCATTATGGGGTATTGCGATGTCATTATGGGGTATTGTGATGTCATTATGGGGTATTGTGATGTCATTATGGGGTATTGTGTGTAGATTGATGATGTGAAAATACTATTTCATCCATTTTAGAATAAGGCTGTAATGTAACAAAATGTGGAAAAAGTCAAGGGGTCTGAATACTTTCCGAATGCACTGTATATACAAGCCACATTTTACCAGACATTTTGGACAGGACAGTCACTTATATGTTAACCTCGTCCCCGGGCTAATTGCACGAGCGTGGGGAAGTGTCTGTAATTCCAGACTTGTTAGATACAGGTCCCATATTACCAGACATTTATGGTTGGGCTTATGCATAGTGTTTGTGTACTGTCCATGTTGTATTACAGCTCACATCTTTCACCTTCTGTTTCAGTATAACGTTCAGTGTTCAATCCAATAGAAAGCCAACAGCTCAGTCTCCTCCAACAGGAAGATGGGTGGATACAAAGACTTCCTGACACAGAGTGGGATATTGAGGTTAAATATGGGGCCGTAGTTTGGGACAAAGACGGGGCCTGCAGGGAGTCTCTATTTTTACAACAGAAGAACAGCAGACAGCTGTAGTTTATCATACAGGGCCACAGCAGACAGACCACACCAGACCCTGCTCTCTGTTACAGAGAAACACATCTCTGGATATACAGGGCCACAGCAGACAGACCACACCAGACCCTGCTCTCTGTTACAGAGAAACACATCTCTGGATATACAGGACCACAGCAGACAGACCACACCAGACCCTGCTCTCTGTTACAGAGAAACACATCTCTGGATATACAGGGCCACAGCAGACAGACCACACCAGACCCTGCTCTCTGTTACAGAGAAACACATCTCTGGATAGACTCTGTCCTACCATGGAAGGTCCCTGTATTCCCTAGCTCCTGGGATTCACTGCAGGGGTTATGGGGATATGAATGAGTCAACCTGCATACCAGGTTACGCCCATAGAATTAGAAGGATTCTATTTACTATGGTGAAACCAAAACAGAACCATTCTACATTCTACATCCTTCTACAAAACATGAGTCACAGTGTAACTTAACACACTTCAGTAGTGATGCCTCCTTTTTCTGAATGACTTTGTGGGGTGACTAACTGTCCATAACCTCTTCATCCTGACTGTGTTGTAAACAATGGACCGGCCAATGATTCCTCCTTGAATGAATTTGAAAGACACAGTCATCATGAGTCATGACTGAGATAAAAGGAAGGAAGGAAGGAAGGAAGGAAGGAAGGAAGGAAGGAAGGAAGGAAGGAAGGAAGGAAGGAAGGAAGGAAGGAAGGAAGGAAGGAAGGAAGGAAGGAAGGAAGGAAGGAAGGAAGGAAGGAAGGAAGGAAGGAAGGAAGGAAGGAAGGAAGGAAGGAGAAAACCACATCAGAAGACAACAGGCAGATAGAAAGTCAATTCACGGAACAAGGTGTCTGTAACCTGCTGTAAACAAGGTGTCTGTAACCTGCTGTAAACAAGGTGTCTGTAACCTGCTGTAAACAAGGTGTCTGTAACCTGCTGTAAACAAGGTGTCTGTAACCTGCTGTAAACAAGGTGTCTGTAACCTGCTGTAAACAAGGTGTCTGTAACCTGCTCTAAACAAGGTGTCTGTAACCTGCTGTAAACAAGGTGTCTGTAACCTCCTCTAAACAAGGTGTCTGTAACCTGCTGTAAACAAGGTGTCTGTAACCTGCTGTAAACAAGGTGTCTGTAACCTGCTCTAAACAAGGTGTCTGTAACCTGCTCTAAACAAGGTGTCTGTAACCTGCTGTAAACAAGGTGTCTGTAACCTGCTCTAAACAAGGTGTCTGTAACCTGCTGTAAACAAGGTGTCTGTAACCTGTTCTAAACAAGGTGTCTGTAACCTGCTCTAAACAAGGTGTCTGTAACCTGCTGTAAACAAGGTGTCTGTAACCTGCTCTAAACAAGGTGTCTGTAACCTGCTGTAAACAAGGTGTCTGTAACCTGCTGTTTTTGTCACCATAATCATCTCCTCCTGAGTTCCTGTTGTTCTACTTTGACTCCAGTCTCCTCTCCTCCTCATTTCCCCTTCTCCTTCTCCACCTCTTCCTCTTCCTCCTCCTCCACCTCCTCCTCCTCCTTCTCCTCCTCCTCCATCTCTTCCTCCTCCTCTTCCTGTTCCTCCACCTCCTCCTCCACCTCCTCCTCCTCCACCTGTTCCTCCACCTGTTCCTCCACCTCCTCCTCCTCCACCTCCTCCACCTCCTGTTCCTCCACCTCCTGCTCTTCATCCTCCTGTTCCTCCACCTCCTCCTCCACCTGTTCCTCCACCCCCTCCTCCTTCTCCCCGTCGTCCTCCACCTCTTCCTCCTCCTCTTCCTGTTCCTCCTCCTCCTCTTCCTCCTCTACCTCTTCCCCCTCCACCTCTTCCTCCTCCTCTTCCTCCTCCACCTCTTCCTCCTCCTCTTCCTCCTCCACCTGTTCCTCCTCCTGTTCCTCCACCTCCTCCCCTGCTCCTCCTCCTGTTCCTCCACCTGTTCCTCCTCCTCCACCTCCTCCCCTGCTCCTCCTCCTGTTCCACCTCCTCCTGTTCCTCCACCTCCTGCTCCTCCCCCACCTGTTCCTCCACCTCCTCCTCCTCCTCCACCTGTTCCTCCACTTCCTGCTCCTCCCCCACCTGTTCCTACACCTCCTCCTCCACCTCCTCCTCCACCTGTTCCTCCACCTCCTCCTCCCCCTGCTCCCCTTCCTCCTACACAGCAGAATCTATCTGGGTGTTAGGATGTACAGGTCAGAACTCTACAGAGTCAGAACTCTACAATATGATCATGTAACTGTACAGCGTGGGCAGCTAGAAGGTGGGAGAGAGAGTGAGTGTGGATGTAAAATATTGTGGCGGTGCCTCAAACTTTCTGTGTACGTACGTGAGTGTGTGCAATTGTATGAACATCGGTGTGTCTGTGAGTTTATGAATGAATGTGTGTGTGTGTGAGTTTATGAATGTGTGTGTGTGTGAATTTATGAATGTGTGTGTGAGTTTATGAATGTGTGTGTGTGTTTATGAATGTGTGTGTGAGTTTATGAATGTGTGTGTGTGTTTATGAATGTGTGTGTGTTTATGAATGTGTGTGTGTGTTTATGAATGTGTGTGCGGTGGGAGGGCGGAGGTCACATGGCCGTAAGAGGGTTGACAGTCTGACTGTTTGTTCTGTGACAGTGATCTACTGAGTCACACACACGGGCGGAGGCGGAGGCGGTGGTGACTCACATCGCTGTCCCCAAACTCGCGTGCTGCGGCAGGACACCGGCCAGGGGAACACAGTCATCGAGGAACAATTTCCCCTCTCTCTCTCTCTCTCTCTCTCTCTCTCTCTCTCTCTCTCTCTCTCTCTCTCTCTCTCTCTCTCTCTCTCTCTCTCTCATAGACACACTAACTTGGCAGGACCTCAGAAAAAAGTCATCGAGGAACAATTTCTACTCTCCCTCTTTAGCTACCTCTCTCTCTCTGGCTCTCCTCTCTCTCTCTTTGGCTCTCCTCTCTCTCTCTCTGTCTCTCCTCTCTCTCTCTGGCTCTCCTCTCTCTCTCTTTGGCTCTCCTCTCTCTCTCTCTGTCTCTCCTCTCTCTGTCTTGCTCTCCTCTCTCTCTCTCTGGCTCTCCTTTCTCTCTCTCTGGCTCTCCTTTCTCTCTCTCTGGCTCTCCTTTCTCTCTCTCTGGCTCTCCTTTCTCTCTCTCTGGCTCTCCTCTCTCTCTCTCTCTGGCTCTCCTCTCTCACTCTCTCTGGCTCTCCTTTCTCTCTCTCTGGCTCTCCTTTCTCTCTCTCTGGCTCTCCTCTCTCTCTCTCTCTGGCTCTCCTCTCTCACTCTCTCTGGCTCTCCTCTCTCTCTCTCTCTGGCTCTCCTCTCTCTCTTTCCTTCTCTCCCTGTGAGTCATTTTGGTTTCAGTTTGCCCCCTGCTCCCCTCCCCTCCCCTCCCCTCCCCTCCCCTCCCCTCCCCTCCCCTCCCCTCATCTCTCCTCCCCTCCCCTCCCCTCCCCTCCTCTCCCCTCCCCTTCCCTCCCCTCCCCCCTTCCCTCCTCTTTCCTCTCCTCCCCTCCCCTCCCCTCCCCTCTCATCCTCCTTGGCTGTGTAAATGACCTCATGTTAATGAAGTCCAGACTTGGATTGAGTCCCAAATGGCACCCTATTCCCTATACAGGGCACTAGTTTTAACCTGAGTCCTATGGGTCCTGGTCTAAAGTAGTGCACTACAAAGGGAATAGGGTGCCATTTGGGATGTCACCATAATGGGTAAAGAGAACCGTGGCAGCAGAACCTCCCCCTGCAGTTGGTACATTAAACCAGCCCTGTGGACTATGTGTGAGTGTGTGTGTGTGTATGTGTGTATGTGTGTGTGAGTGTGTGTGTGTGTATGTGTGTGTGTGTGTGTTTGCGTGCGTGCGTGCGTGTGACCAGCCTCTAAACAGAGTAACTGTGCACCATTCACATTTCTGTCTGAATCATAGACAGGCGTGCTAGTCACAAATGCCTCCGCACATTCTCTGGCAGCTCCACCGCTATGAGTCAACGGGACTTTCTGAGCCCCCTGGGCTGTGTCCCAAACGGCATCTTATTCCCTATACAGAGCACTACTTTAGGCCAGAGCCTGGTGAAACGTCGTGCACTACATAGGGGTCAGGGTGCCATGTGAGACACGACCCATGTGGGTTGGTTTAGAATAGCCGCTCGGCATGACAAGAAGCCCCTTGGCAAATGTGGAATAGCATTTATAAAGATATTAATAAACCTCCTGTACAACTACTACTTAATACCCATCCTCTCTCCTGTATTAATAAACAAACCTCCTGTAAAACTAATTATTACACATCCTCTCTCCTGTATTAATAAACCTCCTGTAAAACTACTACTTAATACCCATCCTCTCTCCTGTATTAATAAACAAACCTCCTGTAAAACTAATTATTACACATCCTCTCTCCTGTATTAATAAACAAACCTCCTGTAAAACTAATTATTACATATCCTCTCTCCTGTATTAATAAACAAACCTCCTGTAAAACTACTTATTACATATCCTCTCTCCTGTATTAATAAACAAACCTCCTGTAAAACTAATTATTACACATCCTCTCTCCTGTATTAATAAACAAACCTCCTGTAAAACTAATTATTACATATCCTCTCTCCTGTATTAATAAACAAACCTCCTGTAAAACTACTTAATACCCATCCTCTCTCCTGTATTAATAAACAAACCTCCTGTAAAATGACCTAATACCATCCTTTCTCCTGTATTAATAAACAAACCTCCTGTACAACTACTTAATACCCATCCTCTCTCCTGTATTAATAAACAAACCTCCTGTACAACTACTTAATACCCATCCTCTCTCCTGTATTAATAAACAAACCTCCTGTAAAACTACTTAATACCATCCTCTCTCCTGTTGTCACGTTCGCTATCTTCCAACTCCCTGTCATATATCAGCCAAGGCGCATCGTGCAGGTAATTCCGCGCACACAAAACACTCACAGAAAGAATAATTACCCACAAACACAGGTCGGGAAAAGGCTGCCTAAGGAGACTCTGGACTGCAGACCGCCACCGGAGACTCTGGACTGCAGACCGCCGCCAGAGACTCTGGACTGCAGACCGCCGCCAGAGACTCTGGACTGCAGACCGCCGCCGGAGACTCTGGACTGCAGACCGCCGCCTGAGACTCTGGACGGCAGACCGCCGCCTGAGACTCTGGACTGCGGACCACCGCCGGAGACTCTGGACTGCAGACCGCCACCGGAGACTCTGGACTGCAGACCGCCGCCAGAGACTCTGGACTGCAGACCGCCGCCAGAGACTCTGGACTGCAGACCGCCGCCGGAGACTCTGGACTGCAGACCGCCGCCTGAGACTCTGGACGGCAGACCGCCACTGGAGACTCTGGACTGCGGACCGTTGCCGGAGGCTCCGGACTGGGGGACGTCGCTGGAGGCTCCGGACTGGGGGACGTCGCTGGAGGCTCAGGACTGGGGGACGTCACTGGTGGATAAGCAGGATGAGAGGGTTCTTCGTCCTGCACCAGAGCAGCCACCGACATTAGACACCCACCCTAACCCTTTTTTTTTTGTTTAGGGTTTTGGCGTTTGGAGTCCGCACCTTTGGGGGGGGGGGGGGTACTGTCACGTTCTGACCATAGAAAGCTTTTATTTTCTATGGTAGAGTAGGTCAGGGCGTAACAGGGGGTTTGTCTATTTTATTTATTTCTATGTTGGTCCTAGTTTCTTTTTTCAATGTTGGGGGTTTTGTCTAGCTTCTGTATTTCTATGTGGGGTTCTAGTTTCTGTATTTCTGTATTTCTATACTTTTTTGGGGGGGATGATCTCCAATTAGAGGCAGCTGGTCATCGTTGTCTCTAATTGGGGATCATATTTAAGTTGTTGGTTTTCCCACTAGGGAGATTATTTTTGAGTAAGTGTATGTTGCACCTCTACGTCACGGTTTCTTGTTTTGTTTATTCGTTTATTTGTATGTATTGCATAGTTTCACAGTTTAAATAAAATGTGGAACGGTACACACGCTGCGCTTTGGTCCCTTTCTTCAGACAGCCGTGACACCTGTATTAATAAACAAACCTCCTGTAAAACTACTACTTAATACCCATCCTCTCTCCTGTATTAATAAACAAACCTCCTGTAAAACTACTTAATACCCATCCTCTCTCCTGTATTAATAAACAAACCTCCTGTAAAACTACTTAATACCCATCCTCTCTCCTGTATTAATAAACAAACCTCCTGTAAAACTAATTTTAATACCCATCCTTTCTCCTGTATTAATAAACAAACCTCCTGTAAAACTACATAATACCCATCCTCTCTCCTGTATTAATAAACAAACCTCCTGTAAAACTAACAGAGTTAACCTAGACATTCAGTAACCTCACCTAGACAGAGTTAACCTAGACATTCAGTAACCTCATCTGGACAGAGTTAACCTGAACATTCAGTAACCTCACCTGGACAGAGTTAACCTGAACATTCAGTAACCTCACCTGGACAGAGTTAACCTGAGCATTCAGTAACCTCACCTGGACAGAGTTAACCTGAACATTCAGTAACCTCACCTGGACAGAGTTAACCTAGACATTCAGTAACCTCACCTGGACAGAGTTAACCTGAGCATTCAGTAACCTCATCTGGACAGAGTTAACCTGAACATTCATTAAACTCACCTACTGGACCAGGTCATTCTTGAAGGGTTATGTTGTTGTCCTCAGGTGAGATGGTGAGAATCACACACCTGTAGAACAAAGTAGAACATGTTATAAAGGAATGCTAATTGTGTCATACAGTGAGGGAAAAAAGTATTTAATCCCCTGCTGATTTTGTACGTTTGCCCACTGACAAAGAAATGATCAGTCTATAATTTTAATGGTAGGTTTATTTGAACAGTGAGAGACAGAATAACAACAAAAAAATCCAGAAAAACGCATGTCAAAAATGTTATAAAATTATTTGCATTTTAATGAGGGAAATAAGTATTTGACCCCTCTGCAAAACATGACTTAGTACTTGGTGGCAAAACCCTTGTTGACAATCACAGAGGTCAGACCTTTCTTGTAGTTGGCCACCAGGTTTGCACACATCTCAGGAGGGATTTTGTCCCACTCCTCTTTGCAGATCTTCTCCAAGTCATTAAGGTTTCGAGGCTGACGTTTGGCAACTCGAACCTTCAGCTCCCTCCACAGATTTTCTATGGGATTAAGGTCTGGAGACTGGCTAGGCCACTCCAGGACCTTAATGTGCTTCTTCTTGAACCACTCCTTTGTTGCCGTGGCCGTGTGTTTTGGGTCATTGTCATGCTGGAATACCCATCCACAACCCATTTTCAATGCCCTGGCTGAGGGAACGAGGTTCTCACCCAAGATTTGACGGTACATGGCCCCGTCCATCGTCCCTTTGATGCGGTGAAGTTGTCCTGTCCCCTTAGCAGAAAAACACCCCCAAAGCATAATGTTTCCACCTCCATGTTTGACGGTGGGGATGGTGTTCTTGGGGTCATATAGGTGGGACAACCTCATATCACAGTCATAGTCAGGACATTCATCTCCAGATAGCTAGGTGGAACAACTACATATCACAGTCATAGTCAGGACATTCATCTCCAGATAGCTAGGTGGGACATCCACATATCACAGTCAGTACATTCATCTCCAGATAGCTAGGTGGGACAACCACATATCACAGTCATAGTCAGGACATTCATCTCCAGATAGCTAGGTGGGACAACCACATAACACAGTCAGGACATTCATCTCCAGATAGCTAGGTGGGACAACCTCATATCACAGTCATAGTCAGGACATTCATCTCCAGATAGCTAGGTGGGACAACCACATATCACAGTCAGTACATTCATCTCCAGATAGCTAGGTGGGACAACCACATATCACAGTCATAGTCAGGACATTCATCTCCAGATAGCTAGGTGGGACAACCACATATCACAGTCATAGTCAGGACATTCATCTCCAGATAGCTAGGTGGGACAACCACATATCACAGTCATAGTCAGGACATTCATCTCCAGATAGCTAGGTGAGACAACCACATATCACAGTCAGGACATTCATCTCCAGATAGCTAGGTGGGACAACCACATATCACAGTCATAGTCAGGACATTCATCTCCAGATAGCTAGGTGGGACAACCACATATCACAGTCATAGTCAGTACATTCATCTCCAGATAGCTAGGTGGGACAACCACATATCACAGTCATAGTCAGTACATTCATCTCCAGATAGCTAGGTGGGACAACCACATATCACAGTCATAGTAAGTACATTTTTCCTCAATAACATAGCTGTAAGTAGAGTCAGAGGTAGAATGGGGGATGGGATGGGGGTGGGGGGGTCAAGTGCTGGATAGGTTGAGCGGGAGCTGCCCTCCCGTAGGGGTGGGAGGACAGAGAGACCTGGGGTGGCAGACCAGAGAAGAGCGTGGACTGGGCTGAGAGGGAGCTGCCCTCCCGTAGGGGTGGGAGGACAGAGAGACCTGGGGTGGCAGAACAGAGAAGAGCTTGGACTGGGCTGAGAGGGAGCTGCCCTCCCGTAGGGGTGGGAGGACAGAGAGACCTGGGGTGGCAGAACAGAGATCTCAGGCTTTATGTTAAGGGTCTTACATGGTTTAATATTGTCACAATCAGTGGTGTCAAATGGTGCTACATTATTCTAGACATATTTTTCTGCAGTCTTTGAGAAATAATTATCTTTTAATTTGGAAAAATTGATTGACTGGTCAATTGACATGGACTGGCCGCGTAAAACTCCAATGCCGTGCCTGTACTACCATCTAGTGGCCACACAGGAGTACTGCACCAAGAACAACAACTTGTTGCCAAAAAGAACACAGAACAGCCAATTCAGTCATCGAAATCTTTGTAAAACATAATAGTATATATGTTGATGAATGAAACTGTGTTATGTTTATTTTGTTAGTATGCAGACATAAGTAGTTTAATGATGAGGTGGTCTGTGTTTCAAACAGTGGTGTTTGAGTCAATGGTGATGCATCTAAAAAAAGGACCATCACACAACTAAATCACGTCCTGTCTCGCTTCAGCATGTCCCAGAATCAGAACCAGACAGTTATTAACAGAATCAGAACCAGACAGCTAGAAACAGAATCAGAACCAGACAGCTAGAAACAGAATCAGAACCAGACAGCTAGAAACAGAATCAGAACCAGACAGTTAGAATCAGAACCAGAACCAGACAGTTATTAACAGAATCAGAACCAGACAGTTAGAAACAGAATCAGAACCAGACAGTTAGAAACAGAATCAGAACCAGACAGTTATTAACAGAATCAGAACCAGACAGTTAGAAACAGAATCAGAACCAGACAGTTAGAAACAGAATCAGAACCAGACAGTTATTAACAGAACCAGAACCAGACAGCTAGAAACAGAATCAGAACCAGAACCAGACAGTTAGAAACAGAATCAGAACCAGAACCAGACAGCTAGAAACAGAATCAGAACCAGAACCAGACAGCTAGAAACAGAATCAGAACCAGAACCAGACAGTTAGAAACAGAATCAGACCCAGACAGTTAGAAACAGAATCAGAACCAGACAGTTATTAACAGAATCAGAACCAGACAGTTATAAACAGAATCAGAACCAGACAGTTATAAACAGAATCAGAACCAGACAGTTATTAACAGAACCAGAACCAGACAGTTATTAACAGAATCAGAACCAGACAGTTATTAACAGAATCAGAACCAGACAGTTATAAACAGAATCAGAACCAGACAGTTATTAACAGAATCAGAACCCGACAGTTATTAACAGAACCAGAACCAGACAGCTAGAAACAGAATCAGAACCAGACAGCTAGAAACAGAATCAGAACCAGAACCAGACAGTTATTAACAGAATCAGAACCAGAACCAGACAGTTATTAACAGAATCAGAACCAGACAGTTAGAAACAGAATCAGAACCAGACAGTTAGAAACAGAATCAGAACCAGACAGTTATAAACAGAATCAGAACCAGACAGTTATTAACAGAATCAGAACCAGACAGTTAGAAACAGAATCAGAACCAGACAGTTATTAACAGAACCAGAACCAGACAGTTATAAACAGAATCAGAACCAGACAGTTATTAACAGAACCAGAACCAGACAGTTATTAACAGAACCAGAACCAGACAGTTATAAACAGAACCAGAACCAGACAGTTATAAACAGAATCAGAACCAGACAGTTATTAACAGAACCAGAACCAGACAGTTATAAACAGAATCAGAACCAGACAGTTATTAACAGAACCAGAACCAGACAGCTAGAAACAGAATCAGAACCAGAACCAGACAGTTAGAAACAGAATCAGAACCAGAACCAGACAGTTATTAACAGAATCAGAACCAGACAGTTATAAACAGAATCAGAACCAGACAGTTATTAACAGAATCAGAACCAGACAGTTAGAAACAGAATCAGAACCAGACAGTTATAAACAGAATCAGAACCAGACAGTTATTAACAGAACCAGAACCAGACAGTTATAAACAGAATCAGAACCAGACAGTTATTAACAGAACCAGAACCAGACAGCTAGAAACAGAATCAGAACCAGAACCAGACAGTTAGAAACAGAATCAGAACCAGAACCAGACAGTTAGAAACAGAATCAGAACCAGACAGTTAGAATCAGAACCAGAACCCGACAGTTATTAACAGAATCAGAACCCGACAGTTAGAAACAGGAAGACTAAGGAACTAAGAAACTTTGTACAATTTAATAGATTTTTACAAAAGACTATAAAACATCACAAGGTCTCAACATATGGCCGCTCCATAATATTGTGGGCCGGTGCCATGGCAACGGGGTTGGTGGTGGAATGCTTTGGGGCCAGCACAGGACTCCAGCACTCCACTCCCAAGTCACAGTTAGCGCGCACACACACATGCTAGCACGCACGCACACACGCACACACACACACACACACAAACACACTCCTGTTTTATAACTGTGGAATGCAGCAATTACTAAAGCAGGTGAAGCTTCTCTGAGGTCAGGTCTCACTAGTCTAACAAGAAGCTGCAGAGAGGCAGGACGTCTACACACACACACGCACACGCACACACACACACACACACGCACACACACACACTACAGGACTACAGGAGACAGCGGAGAGAGCCGTCCACATCGACAGAGCCGCAGTGGAGCGTGTCAACAGCTTCAAGTTCCTCGGACTGACGGACTGACGGAGTGACGGAATGACGGGCTGACGGAGTGACGGGCTGACGGACTGACGGACTGACGGACTGACGGGCTGACGGCGTGACGGGCTGACGGAGTGACGGGCTGACGGAATGACGGGCTGACGGACTGACGGAGTGACGGAGTGACGGAGTGACGGAGTGACGGGCTGACGGAGTGACGGAGTGACGGGGTGACGGGCAGACGGAGTGACGGAGTGACGGAGTGACGGGCTGACGGAGTGACGGGCTGACGGAATGACGGACTGACGGACTGACGGAGTGACGGGGTGACGGAGTGACGGGCTGACGGAGTGACGGACTGACGGAGTGACGGGCTGACGGAGTGACGGACTGACGGAATGACGGGCTGACGGAGTGACGGGCTGACGGGCTGACGGACTGACGGAGTGACGGACTGACGGACTGACGGAGTGACGGACTGACGGACTGACGGAGTGACGGAGTGACGGACTGACGGAGTGACGGAGTGACGGAGTGACGGAGTGACGGACTGACGGATTGACGGGCTGACGGAGTGACGGACTGACGGAGTGACGGGCTGACGGACTGACGGGCTGACGGAGTGACGGAGTGACGGGGTGACGGGGTGACGGGCTGACGGAGTGACGGAGTGACGGTGTGACGGAGTGACGGACTGACGGAGTACCCTTAACTATAGTCACTGTTACTAGTCTCCCCCCAGTACCCTGAACTATAGTCACTGTTACTAGTCTCCCCCCAGTACCCTGAACTATAGTCACTGTTACTAGTCTCCCCCCAGTACCCTGAACTATAGTCACTGTTACTAGTCTCCCCCCAGTACCCTGAACTATAGTCACTGTTACTAGTCTCCCCCCAGTACCCTGAACTATAGTCACTGTTACTAGTCTCCCCCAGTACCCTGAACTATAGTCACTGTTACTAGTCTCCACCCAGTACCCTGAACTATAGTCACTGTTACTAGTCACCCCCGGTACCATGAATTATAGTCACTGTTACTAGTCTCCCCCCAGTACCCTGAACTATAGTCACTGTTACTAGTCTCCCCCCAGTACCCTGAACTATAGTCACTGTTACTAGTCTCCCCCCATTACCCTGCCCTGAACTAAAGTCACTGTTACTAGTCTCCCCCCAGTACCCTGAACTATAGTCACTGTTACTAGTCTCCCTCAGTACCCTGAACTATAGTCACTGTTACTAGTCTCCCCCCAGTACCCTGAACTATAGTCACTGTTACTAGTCTCCCCCAGTACCCTGAACTATAGTCACGGTTACTAGTCTCCCCCCAGTACCCTGAACTATAGTCACTGTTACTAGTCTCCCCCCAGTACCCTGAACTATAGTCACTGTTACTAGTCTCCCCCCAGTACCCTGAACTATAGTCACTGTTACTAGTCTCCCCCCAGTACCCTGAACTATAGTCACTGTTACTAGTCTCCCTCAGTACCCTGAACTATAGTCACTGTAACTAGCCTCCCCCAGTACCCTGAACTATAGTCACTGTTACTAGTCTCCCCCAGTACCCTGAACTATAGTCACTGTTACTCGTCTCCCCCCAGTACCCTGCCCTGAACTATAGTCACTGTTACTAGTCTCCCCCCAGTACCCTGAACGATAGTCACTGTTACTAGTCTCCCCCAGTACCCTGAACTATAGTCACTGTTACTAGTCTCCCCCCAGTACCCTGAACTATAGTCACTGTTACTTGTCTCCCCCAGTACCCTGAACTATAGTCACTGTTACTAGTCTCCACCCAGTACCCTGAACTATAGTCACTGTTACTAGTCTCCCCCGGTACCATGAATTATAGTCACTGTTACTAGTCTCCCCCCAGTACCCTGAACTATAGTCACTGTTACTAGTCTCCCCCCAGTACCCTGAACTATAGTCACTGTTACTAGTCTCCCCCAGTACCCTGAACTATAGTCACTGTTGCTAGTCTCCACCAGTACCCTGCCCTGAACTGTAGTCACTGTTACTAGTCTCCCCCCAGTACCCTGAACTATAGTCACTGTTACTAGTCTCCCCCAGTACCCTGAACTATAGTCACTGTTGCTAGTCTCCCCCAGTACCCTGAACTATAGTCACTGTTACTAGTCTCCCCCCATTACCCTGCCCTGAACTATAGTCACTGTTACTAGTCTCCCCCCAGTACCCTGAACTATAGTCACTGTTACTAGTCTCCCTCAGTACCCTGAACTATAGTCACTGTTACTAGTCTCCCCCCAGTACCCTGAACTATAGTCACTGTTACTAGTCTCCCCCAGTACCCTGAACTATAGTCACTGTTACTAGTCTCCCCCCAGTACCCTGAACTATAGTCACTGTTACTAGTCTCCCCCCAGTACCCTGAACTATAGTCACTGTTACTAGTCTCCCCCCAGTACCCTGGGTATTTGTTCTTAACCGACTTGCCTAGTTAAATAAAGGTTAAATATATATATATTTTTAATATAACTACTGCTGTACAAACCATTTCTATTTTTATACTGTCCATACTGTCTATACAACCAATATATGTATATATATATTTACATCATTATATGTATATATATTTATATTATTATTTGTATTTATATTTATATCATTATATGTATATTAATTATATTATTATATGTATATATATTTATATCATTATGTGTATATATATATATATATTTACATCATTATATGTATACATATTTATATTATTATTTGTATATATATTTATATCATTATATGTATATATATTTATATTATTCTTTCAATATTTATTTATATCATTATATGTATAAATATTTATATATATTTAAATCATTACTTGTATATATATTTCTATAATTATATGTATATTTATTTATATTATTATATGTATATATATTTATATCATTATTTGTATATAAATGTATATCATTTTATGTATATTTATTTATATTATTATTTGTATATTTATTTATTTCATTATATATATATATATATATATATATATATATATATACATATATATTTAAATCATTACTTGTATATATATTTATATCATTTTATGTATAATACTTATATTATTATATATATTTATTTTTATATCATTATATGTATATATATATATATATATATATATATATATATATTTACATCATTATATATATCCATATTTATATTATTATTTGTATATATATTTATATCATTATATGTATATATTTATATTATTATTTGAATATTTATTTATATCATTATATGTATATATATTTATATATATTTAAATCATTACTTGTATATATATTTATATAATTACATGTATATTTATTTATATTATTATATGTATATATATTTATATTATTATTTGTATATATACTTATATCATTATATGTATATTTATTTATATTATTATTTGCATATTTATTTATATCATTATATGTATATATTTATATATATATATATTTTTTTTAAATCATTACTTGTATATATATTTATATAATTTTTTGTATATTCAGTTGAAGTCGGAAATTTACATACATTTGGAGTCATTAAAACTCGTTTTTCAACCACTCCACAAATTTCTTGTTAACAAACTATAGTTTTGGCAAGTCGGTTAGGACATCTACTTTGTGCATGACACAAGTAATTTTTCCAACAATTGTTTACAGACAGATTATTTCACTTATCCAGTTGGTCAACTTATTCCAGTTGGTCAGACGTTTACATACACTAAGTTGACTGTGCCTTTAAACAGCTTGGAAAATTCCAGAAAATGATGTCATGGCTTTAGAAGCTTCTGATAGGCTAAATGACATCATTTGAGTCAATTGGAGGTGTACCTATGGATGTATTTCAAGGCCTACCTTCAAACTCAGTGCCTCTTTGCTTGACATCATGGGAAAATCAAAAGAAATCAGCTAAGACCTCAGAAAGAAAATTGTAGACCTCCACAAGTCTGGTTCATCCTTGGGAGCAATTTCCAAATGCCTGAAGGTACGACGTTCATCTGTACAAACAATAGTATGCAAGTATAAACACCAATTCAATTCATATCATTGGCATGGGAAACATATGTTAACATTGCCAAAGCAAGTGAAGTAGATAACATACAAAAGTGAAATAAACAATAAAAATGAACAGTAAACATTACACTCACAGAAGTTCCAAAATAATAAAGACATTATAAATGTCATATTATGTATATATACAGTGTTGTAATGATGTGCAAATGGTTAAAGTACAAATCTCTCTCTCTCTCTCACTCACTCACTCACTCACTCACTCACTCACTCACTCACTCACTCACTCACTCACTCACTCACTCACTCACTCACTCACTCACTCACTCACTCACTCACTCACTCACTCACTCACTCATTCTCTCTCTCTCTCTCTCTCTCTCTCTCTCTCTCTCTCTCTACCCTCTCTCTCTCTCTCTCTCTCGCTCGCTCGCTCTCTCTCTCTCTCCCTCCTCTCGTTCTCTCTCCCCTTCTCTCTCTCTCTCTCTCCCCTTCCCTCTCTCTCTCACCCTCTCTCTCCCTTCCTCCTCTTCTCTCTCTCTCTCTCTCTGTAGGCCTGTCAAGTCTCCTTTCATCATCTTAATTACTGATCGAGTCACTGATTACCGAGCCCAATGAGATGCCTACCAGTGTCTGTTATGGCAATAAAGCGTTCACTCCTGCTTCCTCTCAGATCTGACTCCACGTCAGAGTCCCAAATAGCACCCTGGTCAAAAGTAGTGCACTGTATAGGGAACAGAGTGCCATTTAGGATGGGGACGCATCCCAGATCAGGTCTGGTTTTCATTCATAGCCTACATACTGCTTCTGGGTGGGCCCATAGACTGTTGGCATCTTGGCAGATTGACTGCTCTGTAGAAATGCATGGTTTCGGTCAGTGTGGTAAAAAGTCTCAACTTGTTTCATAGTATTCTGGTCATGTTCTGGTTTTGGCAATGGTTGAAGGATGTCACGTCTAGGCAGGAACAAAAAAATGTGGTTAGTGAGACTTGCAATAAATGTGTACAGCATTTGGAGTATTATCCAAGATTTTACATGAAGGACTAAGATATAGCCTGGTTAAATCGATTGCTTTGATTTTTGAATATTTAAACAAATAAAAATTGACACAATAAATAGTTATTGACACAATAAATACAGAATGTATAAGTACAACTTTTGGTTAAAACATTCTTATGAAAAAAACTATATTATAATTGAAAATATGTCATTCATCTTTTTTAATTGATGAGGATCCTTCAAATGTACATCTTACGACGCCATTTCGAGCTGAACCGTGATTGGTGGGTTGAGGGGGGCGGTAACTATACGTCAGGAAGAGATCCATAGACCGGAAACTCTGCTGGTAGCAAATTAGCTTGCTATGTGAATCTGCTGGAAAAATAACTCATTTTGGTCGTTTAATCGTCGTTAACCATGTCTGCAAGAAACCCGGGCATGCCCCTTGGTAAGACTCGCTTCTTTATTGTGGGAAATACATGTTTATCCTGAAACATTAGTCAAATCCAGTGAAATAGCTATCGATTGTGTTAGCATGTGCAGCTAGCTAGTATCAACTCTAGCTACTATCATAGAGGCTGTGTTTAGATTTAGGACATTCTTGATAATCAATGTTTTGACTGTGACACTTAGGCCTAACAGGAAGAGTTTGGTTTCAAACAAATGCATGTAAGAAGTAACGTTTACCGCTCTCACGTGATGTAAATTTAAGTACACAATGTATTAACAATCACTGCACATTGTACCTGTCAACGTGTTAATATATATCTAACGTTTAGTTAAGTAACATTCAGAGATCAGAGATACTTTGTATCGTGTCTAGTGAACACTAAAGATAGTAGCTAGTTAACGTTTTATGCTGAATTAGTGAATGTTGGTAGTCTTGACTCATGATGTCCTGGATAATATGTTTCACATGACACTCAGAGTAGATAGGGTGAATCATGTCAAGTCAAATGTTATTGGTCACATACACATGGCTAGTAGATGTTAATGCGAGTGTGGCGAAATGCTTGTGCTTCTAGTTACCGACCATGCAGTAATATCTAACAAGTAATCTAACAATTCCCCAACAACTACCTAATACACACAAATCTAAAGGAATGAATGAGAATATGTACATATAAATATATGGATGAGTGATGCCCGAACGGCATAGGCAAGATGCAGTAGATGGTATAAAATACAGTATATACATATGAGATGAGTAATGTAGGGTATGTAAACATTATATAAAGTGGCATTGTTTAAAGTTTGAATTATTAAAGTGGCTAGAGATTGAGTCAGTATGTTGGCAGCAGCCAGTCAATGTTAGTGATGGCTGTTTAACAGTCTGATGGCCTTGAGATAGAAGCTGTTTTTCAGTCTCTCGGTCCCAGCTTTAATGCACCTGTACTGACCTCGCCTTCTGGATGACAGCGGGTTGAACAGGCAGTGGCTCGGGTGGTTGTTGTCTTTGATGATCTTTTTGGCCTTCCTGTGACATCGGGTGGTGTAGGTGTCCTGGAGGGCAGGTAGTTTGCCCCCGGTGATGTGTTGTGCAGACCTCACTACCTTCTGGAGAGCCTTACGGTTATGGGTGGAGCAGTTGCCGTACCAGGCGGAGATACAGCCCGAAAGGATGCTGGGGTCCTTCCCTGTGGCTCAGTTGGTAGAGCATGGTGTTTGCAACGTCAGGGTTGTGGGTTCGATTCCCACGGGGGGCCAGTACAAAAAAAAACATTTATATAAATAAATAAAAATGCACGAAATCAAATGTATGCATTCACTACTGTAAGTCGCTCTGGATAAGAGCGTCTGCTAAATGACTAAAATGTAAAAATCTGTTAAAGAATGTGAGTGTTTTCGGTGACAAGCCAAATTTCTTCAGCCTCCTGAGGTTGAAGAGGCGCTGCTGCACCTTCTTCACCACTCTGTCTGTGTGGGTGGACCATTTCAGTTTGTCCGTGATGTGTACGCCGAGGAACTTAAAACTACTGTCCCGTCGATGTGGATAGGGGGGTGCTCCCTCTGCTGTTTCCTGAAGTCCACCATCATCTCCTTTGTTTTGTTGACGTGGAGTGTGAGGTTATTTTCCTGACACCACACTCCGAGGGCCCTCACCTCCTCCCTGTAGGCCGTCTCGTCGTTGTTGGTAATCAAGCCTACCACTGTAGTGTCGTCTGCAAACTTGATGATTGAGTTGGAGGCGTGCATGGCCACGCAGTCGTGGGTGAACAGGAAGTACAGGAGAGGGCTGAGAATGCACCCTTGTGGGGCCCCAGTGTTGAGGATCAGCGGGGTGGAGATGTTGTTACCTACCCTCACCACCAGGGGGCGACCCGTCAGGAAGTCCAGGACCCAGTTGCACAGGGCGGGGTGACTATCAGTGATCTCTTGTTTTCTGACTGTACTAAGATCCCGGAAAACATTTAGTTACAGGCCTAACCGTCAGTGGTTAACTGCTGTAGACCTACTGATATTCAGTAGATATCTGAACAGAATAGTGGACTCAGTTAGAAATAGGCGTATACCTCAATATAAACTTATATAGAAGCGTTGTGGACAGCGACCACAGATCAACTAACGTGTTTCTTATCAACCTTCCATTTTGATGTTGTTATTGTGTGTGTGTGTGTGTGTGTGTGTGTGTGTGTGTGTGTCAGACCTGCAGTGGGTGTCCAAGGTGCGGGTGAACACCCAGGCAGTGCTGAAGAGAGCTCAGCAGATCCAAGGACACAACAAGAACAAGAAACAGTGGCAGGTAGGAGCTTTGGGGGTTGGCTTTGGGGGTTGGCTTTGGGGGTTAGCTTTGGGGGTTAGCTTTGGGGGTTAGCTTTGGGGGTTAGCTTTGGGGGTTGGCTTTGGGGGTTAGCTTTGGGGGTTGGCTTTGGGGGTTGGCTTTGGGGGTTAGTTTTGGAGTGTGTGAATAAAAAACCATCTCCAATGTTTTCCTATAAGTCTCATAAGAAGACACTCAAGATGAAAGGATAAAGTGATGCTCAGTTTGTATCCTACTATTAGAATAAGGATATGCAGTATTCTCAGTTTGTATCCTACTATTAGAATAAGGATATGCAGTATTCTCAGTTTGTATCCTACTATTAGAATAAGGATATGCAGTATTCTCAGTTTGTATCCTACTATTAGAATAAGGATATGCAGTATTCTCAGTTTGTATCCTACTATTAGAATAAGGATATGCAGTATTCTCAGTTTGTATCCTACTATTAGAATAAGGATATGCAGTATTCTCAGTTTGTATCCTACTATTAGAATAAGGATATGCAGTATTCTCAGTTTGTATCCTACTATTAGAATAAGGATATGCAGTATTCTCAGTTTGTATCCTACTATTAGAATAAGGATATGCAGTATTCTCAGTTTGTATCCTACTATTAGAATAAGGATATGCAGTATTCTCAGTTTGTATCCTACTATTAGAATAAGGATATGCAGTACTCTCATTTTGTATCCTACTATTAGAATAAGGATTTACATTATGTATGGTTTTGTATGTTGTCTAGTGTTGAAGTGTTGTCCACACCAACCCCTTGTATTGAGAACAAACATCTGGCTCTGTGTTACAACATTACCCATAATGCTCTCTGTCTCCAGGCGGCGTGGCTGCTGCGGGCGGTGACCTGTATTGACCTGACGACCCTAGCTGGTGACGACACTCCCGGCAACGTCCACCGGCTGTGTATGAAGGCTACCCAGCCTGTACGCAGCGACCTGCTGAAGAGCATGGACATGCAGGACAAAGGTAGTGGGGTGTGTGTCTGTCTGTCCGTGTCTCTCCCTCTCTCCACCTCACCCTGCTCTAGAGACAGACTAGCTTTACATAGCTCTTCATCAATCCTGTGTATGAAATGTGTTAGTCTACATCCTCCTAAACATGACTGATGTGCTATACTTCATACTTGTTCTTCAATTCACAACTCATGGAATATTTACCCACTAGAGGGCGACGTGCGCCTTATTGTCCCGCTAGGGGGCGACGTGCGCCTTATTGTCCCGCTAGGGGGCGACGTGCTCCTTATTGTCCCGCTAGGGGGCGACGTGCTCCTTATTGTCCCGCTAGGGGGCGACGTGCTCCTTATTGTCCCGCTAGGGGGCGACGTGCTCCTTATTGTCCCGCTAGGGGGCGACGTGCTCCTTATTGTCCCGCTAGGGGGCGACGTGCTCCTTATTGTCCCGCTAGGGGGCGACGTGCTCCTTATTGTCCCGCATGATAGGCCTGTCTTTGGTGTTGGCGAAGAGTAACTATGTGTTCTGATTGTATCTAGGTGTGATTACTGCAGCGGTGTGTTGTCTCAGTTAGCTAAGAGATGTATTTTAACTATGTGTTCTGATTGTATCTGTGTATCTAGGTGTGACCACTGCAGCAGTGTGCGTGTACCCGTCTCGTGTGGCTGATGCTGTGAAGGCACTGAAAGCAGCCAACTCCAGCCTACCTGTCGCCTCAGGTAAGAGAGAGAGGAGGAAGTCTACCTCCGTATCATTCTGTAGTTGGACAGTCCAGGTGTATGTTGTCTCCTACCTGTCTCCTCAGGTTAGAGAGAGAGAGGAGGAAGTCTACCTCCGTATCATTCTGTAGTTGGACAGTCCAGGTGTATGTTGTCTCCTACCTGTCTCCTCAGGTTAGAGAGAGAGAGGAGGAAGTCTACCTCCGTATCATTCTGTAGTTGGACAGTCCAGGTGTATGTTGTCTCCTACCTGTCTCCTCAGGTTAGAGAGAGAGAGGAGGAAGTCTACCTCCGTATCATTCTGTAGTTGGACAGTCCAGGTGTATGTTGTCTCCTACCTGTCTCCTCAGGTTAGAGAGAGAGAGAGGAGGAAGTCTACCTCCGTATCATTCTGTAGTTGGACAGTCCAGGTGTATGTTGTCTCCTACCTGTCTCCTCAGGTTAGAGAGAGAGAGGAGGAAGTCTACCTCCGTATCATTCTGTAGTTGGACAGTCCAGGTGTATGTTGTCTCCTACCTGTCTCCTCAGGTTAGAGAGAGAGAGGAGGAAGTCTACCTCCGTATCATTCTGTAGTTGGACAGTCCAGGTGTATGTTGTCTCCTACCTGTCTCCTCAGGTTAGAGAGAGAGAGGAGGAAGTCTACCTCCGTATCATTCTGTAGTTGGACAGTCCAGGTGTATGTTGTCTCCTACCTGTCTCCTCAGGTTAGAGAGAGAGAGAGGAGGAAGTCTACCTCCGTATCATTCTGTAGTTGGACAGTCCAGGTGTATGTTGTCTCCTACCTGTCTCCTCAGGTTAGAGAGAGAGAGGAGGAAGTCTACCTCCGTATCATTCTGTAGTTGGACAGTCCAGGTGTGTTTTGTCACTTCCGTCAACCTCTGATTGGTTTTATGTTTCTTTGTTATTTTGATTTATTGATCGATTCATATATGCAATTATAAACTGGGTGGTTGGAGCCCTGAATGCTGATTGGCTGACAGCAATGGTATATAAGACCGTACACCACGGGTATGACCAAACATGTATTTTTACTGCTCTAATTACATTGGTAACCAGTTTATAATAGCAATAAGGCTCCTAAGGGGTTTGTGGTATATGGCCAATATACCACGGCTAAGGGCTGTATCCAGGCACTCCGCGTTGCGTCGTGTCTAAGAACAGCCCTCGGCCGTGGTATATTGGCCATATACCACACCTCCTCAGGCCTTATTGCTTAATTATAACACATAAACGACTCTTACAGCCACAACATGAATGAAATAACAGAATATTATGACATGAAAAACTATAGATAGTGACTCAGCAAAGCCACTGTCTTCTCTCTCTCCATCCTGCTGCTCCTGTCCTCAGTGGCGACAGGTTTCCCTGCAGGCCAGACCTCACTGAAGACCAGGCTGGAGGAGGTCCGTATGGCTGTAGAGGATGGAGCTATGGAGATCGATATAGTCATTAACAGGACTCTGGCCCTCACTGGACAGTGGGAAGGTATGGTATATCTTATTATAGACACTCACCAGACACTTTATTAGGTACATCTGGCAAGTACCGGGTCAGACCACCCTCTGCTTCCAGAACAGCCTGTTACATACAGTCAGTCAACTGGAACATGTAAACATACAGTCAGTCAACTGGAACATGTAAACATACAGTCAGTCAAGTGGAACATGTAAACATACAGTCAGTCAACTGGAACATGTAAACATACAGTCAGTCAACTGGAACATGTAAACATACAGTCAGTCAGTCTGCTGGAACATGTAAACATACAGTCAGTCAACTGGAACATGTAAACATACAGTCAGTCAGCTGGAACATGTAAACATACAGTCAGTCAACTGGAACATGTAAACATACAGTCAGTCAGCTGGAACATGTAAACATACAGTCAGTCAACTGGAACATGTAAACATACAGTCAGTCAACTGGAACATGTAAACATACAGTCAGTCAGCTGGAACATGTAAACATACAGTCAGTCAGCTGGAACATGTAAACATACAGTCAGTCAGCTGGAACATGTAAACATACAGTCAGTCAGCTGGAACATGTAAACATACAGTCAGTCAGCTGGAACATGTAAACATACAGTCAGTCAGTCTGCTGGAACATGTAAACATACAGTCAGTCAGTCTGCTGGAACATGTAAACATACAGTCAGTCAGTCTGCTGGAACATGTAAACATACAGTCAGTCAGTCAGACAACTGGAACATGTAAACATACAGTCAGTCAGTCAGACAACTGGAACATGTAAACACACAGTCAGTCAGTCAGACAACTGGAACATGTAAACACACAGTCAGTCAGTCAACTGGAACATGTAAACACACAGTCAGTCAGTCAACTGGAACATGTAAACACACAGTCAGTCAGTCAACTGGAACATGTAAACACACAGTCAGTCAGACAACTGGAACATGTAAACACACAGTCAGTCAGACAACTGGAACATGTAAACATACAGTCAGTCAGTCAACTGGAACATGTAAACACACAGTCAGTCAGTCAACTGGAACATGTAAACACACAGTCAGTCAGTCAACTGGAACATGTAAACACACAGTCAGTCAGACAACTGGAACATGTAAACACACAGTCAGTCAGACAACTGGAACATGTAAACATACAGTCAGTCAGTCAGTCAACTGGAACATGTAAACATACAGTCAGTCAGTCAGTCAACTGGAACATGTAAACATACAGTCAGTCAGTCAGTCAACTGGAACATGTAAACATACAGTCAGTCAGTCAGTCAACTGGAACATGTAAACATACAGTCAGTCAGTCAGTCAGTCAACTGGAACATGTAAACATACAGTCAGTCAGTCAGTCAGTCAACTGGAACATGTAAACACACAGTCAGTCAGTCAACTGGAACATGTAAACACACAGTCAGTCAGTCAGCTGGAACATGTAAACATACAGTCAGTCAGTCAGTCAACTGGAACATGCAGTCAGTCAGGTCAGTCAGTCAGTCAGTCAGTCAACTGGAACATACAGTCAGTCAGTCAGTCAGTCAACCTGGAACAACAGGTCAGTCAGTCAGTCAACTGGAACATACAGTCAGTCAGTCAGTCAGTCAGTCAACTGGAACATGTAAACATACAGTCAGTCAGTCAGTCAAACTGGACAGTCATACAGTCAGTCAGTCAACTGGAACATGTAAACACACAGTCAGTCAGTCAGCTGGAACCATGTAAACATACAGTCAGTCAGTCAGTCAACTGGAACATGCAGTCAGTCAGTCAGTCAGTCAGTCAGTCAGTCAACTGGAACATACAGTCAGTCAGTCAGTCAGTCAACTGGAACATACAGTCAGTCAGTCAGTCAACTGGAACATACAGTCAGTCAGTCAGTCAGTCAGTCAACTGGAACATGTCATACAGTCAGTCAGTCAGCAACAACAGTCATCAGTCAGTCAGTCAACTGGAACATGTAAACACACAGTCAGTCAGTCCTGGACATGTAAACACACAGTCAGTCAGTCACTGGAACATGTAAACATACAGTCAGTCAGTCAGTCACGGAACTGGACATCAGTCAGTCAGTCAGTCAACTGGACATACAGTCAGTCAGTCAGTCAGTCAGTCAACTGGAACATACAGTCAGTCAGTCAGTCAGTCAGTCAACTGGAACAGTCATCAGTCAGTCAGTCAGTCAGGCATGACATGTACACACATACAGTAACAACAGTCAGTCAGTCAACTGGAACATGACACACAGTCAGTCAGTCAGCTGGCAGTCATCAGTCAGTCAGTCAGTCAACTGGAACATCAGTCAGTCAGTCAGTCAGTCAGTCAACTGGAACATACAGTCAGTCAGTCAGTCAGTCAGTCAACTGGAACATACAGTCAGTCAGTCAGTCAGTCAGTCAACTGGAACATACAGTCAGTCAGTCAGTCAGTCAGTCAACTGGAACATGTAAACATACAGTCAGTCAGTCAGTCAACTGGAACATGTAAACATACAGTCAGTCAGCTTGCTGGAACATGTAAACACACAGTCAGTCAGTCAGTCAGTAAGATGGGCAAAAGAACACAGACACTGGACAGAGGAACTCTGCCTAGAAGGCCAGCATCCCAGAGTTGCCTCTTCACTGTTGACTTTGAGATCTCACTCTCACTCTCTCACTCTCTCACTCTCTCACTCTCTCACTCACTCACTCACTCTCTCACTCTCTCACTCTCTCACTCACTCACTCACTCACTCACTCACTCACTCACTCACTCACTCACTCACTCACTCACTCACTCACTCACTCACTCACATACATATCAAGGCAAAGGGTGGCTATTTGAAGAATCTCAAATATAAAATATATTTTGATTTGTTCAACACTTTTTTGATTACTACATGATTCCATATGTGTTATTTAAAAATAAAGAAAAACCCTTGAATGAGTATGTGTTCTAAAACTTTTGACCGGCAGTGTACATAAAACATATTAAAAACAGCTATGGTGTTGCTATGGCAGTATGAGCTATGGTGTTGCTATAGCAGTATGAGCTATGGTGTTGCTATGGCAGTATGAGCTATGGTGTTGCTATGGCAGTATGAGCTATGGTGTTGCTATGGCAGTATGAGCTATGGTGTTGCTATGGCAGTATGAGCTATGGTGTTGCTATGGCAGTATGAGCTATGGTGTTGCTATGGTGTTGCTATGGTGTTGCTATGGTGTTGCTGTGGCAGTATGAGCTATGGTGTTGCTATGGCAGTATGAGCTATGGTGTTGCTATGGCAGTATGAGCTATGGTGTTGCTATGGCAGTATGAGCTATGGTGTTGCTATGGCCGTATGAGCTATGGTGTTGCTATGGCAGTATGAGCTATGGTGTTGCTATGGCAGTATGAGCTATGGTGTTGCTATGGCCGTATGAGCTATGGTGTTGCTATGGCAGTATGAGTTATGGTGTTGCTATGGCAGTATGAGCTATGGTGTTGCTATGGCAGTATGAGTTATGGTGTTGCTATGGCAGTATGAGCTATGGTGTTGCTATGGCAGTATGAGCTATGGTGTTGCTATGGCAGTGAAGGTGTGTGGTGAAGTGTCTCTCCTCAATAAAGTTTCCATTTAAATCCCGTCTCTCTCCTCAGCCATGTATGATGAGGTGTGTCAGTTCAGAGAGGCCTGTGGGGAGGCTCACATGAAGTCCATCCTGGCTATAGGAGAGCTGGGGACCTACACCAATGTCTACAAGGCTAGTCTGGTGGCTATGATGGCTGGTGAGTGTTCCCTCTCTCTCTCTCACACACACTCACACGTACACACAGGTTGGTATTATACTTGAGATCCAGCTCCCATTTTCTCTCGTTGATGAATGATTTGTGAAAATGTTGAGTTGAATGTGCTCATCTCTCCCCTGAATCAGGACCAGTGATATTGTTTTACACATGGTGCATTTTGTCATGTCCTCCTCTGGGGGGAGCTGTTGTACAGGCTGTACTCTCTGTCTCTGTACTTAGCTAAGCTGATGAACACTCTCTCTCTCTTTCTCTCTCTCTCTCACACACACACACACACACACACACACACACACACACACACACACACACACACACACACACACACACACACTGAACTGTACACTTAGCTCCCTGTCACATAATAAGCCTGATTACTGTACCAAATTGTCAGCCGGTCCGATAGAGATCATTATTAAAATACATTGCTTTTGTCTCAGCTCTGCTCCTTAATCTCCCCTTGTTCTATAAATTGCGTATGAGATTCCAGAAATTGAATGATAATTTTGCCTATTAATCTATGACGGCGGCTATTTTACTCCGCCACACACACACACACACACACACACACACACACACACACACACACACACACACACACACACACACTGCCTGCTTGCCCGCGCTAGCCAAATGAAACGAGCGTCATTACCGACATCCTCGTTTAATAACCTCTATCAATTATCAACTCATTAACATCCCCATAACCAATGTACAGAATTATTCCTCCGTCTGGGGATGAGGAGAGAGAGGGAGAGAGAGGGAAAGATGGTGAGAGAATTGGGGAGGAGAGCGAGAGGGAGAGGGAAAGATGGTGAGAGAGTGGGGGGGAGGAGAGCGAGAGGGAGAGGGAAAGATGGTGAGGGGGGGAGGAGAGCGAGAGGGAAAGATGGTGAGAGAGGGGGGAGAGCGAGAGGGAAAGATGGTGAGAGGGGGTTTATGAGGAAGAGAGAGAGGGGGTTATGCGAGAGCGAGAGGGGGGGTTTCGAGAGGGGGTTATGCGGGAGAGGGGGTTATGCGGGAGAGGGGGTTATGCGGGAGAGAGAAAGGGGGTTATGCGGGAGAGGGGGTTATGCGGGAGAGAGAAAGGGGGCGATGGTGGGAAGAGGAAGAGAGCGAGAGACAAAGAAAGAGAGAGTGAGTGAAAGAAAGAAGGGAAGAAATAAAGAAACTCTGACTGTAAAAATACATAGTACATATCTGTAAAGTGTTCATCAGTGTAGTAATGAACAGTCATTAGAGACTAGGGGGAGGAGGCAGAAGGGATGGAGGGAAAGAAGGAGAGGAGAATAGAGGGATGATGGTTTTTTTACCAGGGTTTGTGGTTCATCTATTAACAGCCTGTCATTTCATCTTCTATTTTTATCCAGAAAGCTGATAAGACATAATTGTCTCAGAAGGAAAGGAAGGGGATAAATGTAGGGATGGAAGGAACGGGAGGGAAGGAAGGGGATAAATGAAGAGTTATATTGATGAAGCAGGCAGCACACACCCTCTGTTAGCCCTGTTACAGTGTCACAGACACCATATGTTCTCCTCTGTCTCTGGAGACCCTGGGAGCAGAGCGGCCCTCACTGTAATGTCTCTGGAGACCCTGGGAGCAGAGCGGGCCTCACTGTAATGTCTCTGGAGACCCTGGGAGCAGAGCGGCCCTCACTGTAATGTCTCTGGAGACCCTGGGAGCAGAGCGGCCCTCACTGTAATGTCTCTGGAGACCCTGGGAGCAGAGCGGCCCTCACTGTAATGGCTCTGGAGACCCTGGGAGCAGAGCGGCCCTCACTGTAATGGCTCTGGAGACCCTGGGAGCAGAGCGGCCCTCACTGTAATGGCTCTGGAGACCCTGGGAGCAGAGCGGCCCTCACTGTAATGTCTCTGGAGACCCTGGGAGCAGAGCGGGCCTCACTGTAATGTCTCTGGAGACCCTGGGAGCAGAGCGGGCCTCACTGTAATGTCTCTGGAGACCCTGGGAGCAGAGCGGCCCTCACTGTAATGTCTCTGGAGACCCTGGGAGCAGAGCGGGCCTCACTGTAATGGCTCTGGAGACCCTGGGAGCAGAGCGGCCCTCACTGTAATGTCTCTGGAGACCCTGAGAGCAGAGCGGCCCTCACTGTAATGGCTCTGGAGACCCTGGGAGCAGAGCGGCCCTCACTGTAATGTCTCTGGAGACCCTGAGAGCAGAGCGGCCCTCACTGTAATGGCTCTGGAGACCCTGGGAGCAGAGCGGGCCTCACTGTAATGTCTCTGGAGACCCTGAGAGCAGAGCGGCCCTCACTGTAATGGCTCTGGAGACCCTGGGAGCAGAGCGGGCCTCACTGTAATGTCTCTGGAGACCCTGGGAGCAGAGCGGCCCTCACTGTAATGGCTCTGGAGACCCTGAGAGCAGAGTGGCCCTCACTGTAATGGCTCTGGAGACCCTGGGAGCAGAGCGGGCCTCACTGTAATGTCCTGTTTCAGCCAGAGATACTTTAGAACTAGCTGTACCTCTTATACTGTAGTAGTATCATATTGTATTTTAGTCCAGTCTGATGACATCTCTAAATTTCCTATTTTTATTCCTACAAATGTATTTCTAGAATTTCTAGAGTGTTAAATGTGTGTACTGTATTGTAGGTCATCTGTATGTCTAGTTTCCTATTTCTATAGCGCATCCTGCTTGAATGGGATCTTTCTGGAATTGTTGAAAAGCCGAATAGATTCCATATTGATGGCTAGAAGGAATTGTCATGGTGACAATAACACGAAATTGTCCACCAGATGTTATTTTGCAGGTTAAACAGAGCATTCAGAGAGGATTCAGACCCCTTGACTTTTTCCACATTTTGTTACGTTACAGCCTTATTCTAAAATTGATTATGTTTTTCCCCCTCGTCAATCTACACACAATACCCCATAATGACATCACAATACCCCATAATGACATCACAATACCCCATAATGACATCACAATACCCCATAATGACATCACAATACCCCATAATGACATCACAATACCCCATAATGACAAAGCAAAAACACGTTTGTAGAATTCTTTGCAGCAAAAATAAATTAAATATCACATTTACATAAGTATTCAGACCCTTTACTCAGGACTTTGTTGAAACACCCTTGGCAGAGATTACAGCCTTGAGTCTTCTTGGCCATGATGCTACAAGCTTGGCACACCTGTATTTGGGGAGTTTCTCCCATTCTTCTCTGCAGATCCTCTCAAGCTCTGTCAGGTTGGATGGGGAGTGTCGCTGCACAGCTATTTTCAGGTCTCTCCAGAGATGTTCGATCAGGTATCTAGTCCGGGATCTGGCTGGGCCACTCAAATCAAATTGTATTTGTCACATGTGCCAAATACAACAGGTATTACAGTGAAATGCTGAATACAACAGGTATTACAGTGAAATGCTGAATACAACAGGTATTACAGTGAAATGCCGAATACAACAGGTATTACAGTGAAATGCCGAATACAACAGGTATTACAGTGAAATGCTGAATACAACAGGTATTACAGTGAAATGCTTACTTACCAGCCCTTAACCAACAATGCAGTTAAGAAAAATAAGTGTTAAGTAAAATTAATAATAATTCATTGAAGAGCAGCAGTAATGTAACTCAAGGACATTCAGAGACTTGTCCCAAAGCCTCTCCTGCGTTGTCTTGGCTGTGTGCTTAGGGTCGTTGTCCTGTTGGAAGGTGAACCTTCGCCCCAGTCTGAGGTCCTGAGCGCTCTGGAGCAGGTTTTCATCAAGGATCTCTCTGTACTTTACTCCGTTCATCTTTCCATCCATCCTGACAAGTCTCCCAATCTCTGCCGCTGAAAAACATCCCCACAGCATGATGCTGCCAACACCATGCTTCACCGTAGGGATGGTGCCAGGTTTCCTCCAGACGTGACGCTTGGCATTTAGGCCAAAGAGTTCAATCTTGGTTTCATCAGACCAGTGAATCTTGTTTCTCATGGTCTGTGAGTCTTTAAGTGCCTTTTGGCAAACTCCAAGCAGGCTGTCATGTGCCTGAGGAATGGCTTCCGTCTGGCCACTCTACCATAAAGACCTGATTGTTGGAGTGCTGCAGAGATGGTTGTCCTTCTGGAAGGTTCTTCCATCTCCACATAGGAACTCTGGAACTCTGTCAGAGTGACCATCGGGTTCTTGGTCACCTCCCTGACCAAGGCCCTTCTCCACCGATTGCTCAGTTTGGCCGGGCGGCCAGCTCTAGGAAGAGTCTTGGTGGTCCCAAACTTCTTACATTTAAGAATGATGGAGGCCACTGTGTTCTTGGGGACCTTCAATGCTGCAGAAATCTTTTGGTACCCTTCCCCAGATCTGTGCCTCAAAACAATCCTGTCTCGGAGCTCTACGGACAATTCCTTCGACCTCATGGCTTGGTTTTTGCTCTGACATGTACTGTCAACTGTGGGACCTTATATAGACAGGTGTGTGCCTTTCCAAATCATGTCCAATCAATAGAATTTACCACAGGTGGACTCCAATCAAGTTGTAGAAACATCTGAAGGATGATCAATAGAAACAGGCTTCACTTGAGGTCAATTTTGAGTCTCCTAGCAAAGGGTCTGAATACTTATGTAAATGAGGTATTTCTGTTTTTTGTTTTTAATAAAATTAGCAAACATTTTGAAAAACCTGTTTCACTTTGTCATTACTGGGTACTGTGTGAAGATTGAGGATTTTGTTTTTACATTTAACGTAACAAAATGTGTAAAAAGTCCAGGGTTCTGAATACTTTCCAAATGCCCTGAGGTCAGTTGGTGAAACAAGGTCGTCTTTTTAACAACGTCTGTGTGTGTTTGTGTAACAACAGGGTCGGACTTCATCAAGACGTCAACAGGGAAGGAGTCTGTCAACGCTACCTACCCTGTCGCCATAGTGATGGTCAGAGCCATCCGGGACTACTTCCTGAAGACTGGACATAAGGTGTGTGTGTGTGTGTGTGTGTGTGTGTGTGTGTGTGTGTGTGCTTTTCTTTAGATTCCGTCCAGTCAAGTTAGCTGAATTAACTCCGTTCTAATCAATGCCGTTCATCATCAGATATATGTATTTACCTAAAATGGATTGAAATAAACATTGTTCCCTGTTGAGTGGTCTTCTATCCCTGGTGAAGTTGTGTTGTTGCCTCACTGACGTCTATCTGTTGTTCCTGTATCCTGTTCCCCTAGGTTGGTTTTAAGCCTGCTGGTGGGATCCGTACAGCCAAGGAGTCGTTGGTGTGGCTGACTCTGATGAAGGAAGAGCTGGGAGACGAGTGGCTGAGCCCTCACCTCTTTAGACTGGGGGCTAGTAGTCTACTGGCTGACATAGAGAGACAGGTACACACACACACACACTCACACTCACACACTCAGGTCCTTTTAAAACACGTCCCATAACGTGGCCGATTTTAGTGCTGAGAGTGGGATGGCTTGGTACTGTAGGACACAATAATGGTTTAGTTTGTCCATTAGTCCTGACCTTTAACCTGTACATGTCAGTGTTCTAGACGTCCCAATAACAACAGGGTCATATTTAAATGGTCTGCTCTATCTAGCTAAGTGTTTTTACCTGTCATCCTCTTTCATCTTCTGTTATTCCCTGTTTCTCTCTTTTCTCCAGATCTACCATTACGTGACTGGTCGCTACGCAGCCTATCACCAGATGCCCATGGCCTGAAACCATGGTTACCATTTCCAAAGTGACCAATCTGAAACCTCACCGAACCAGCCTATCACTGTGCAGATTGGTTCCTGGAAGATATGTCTGTAACTGTATTTGTCAGGAATGTGTTGATTTGACCAGATGACCATGTCAAGTGAAGGGAAGAGAGCCTGCCATTTTACTGTATACAGTACTTCTGGGATATCTGCCATTTTACTGTATACAGTACTTCTGGGATATCTGCCATTTTACTGTATACAGTACTTCTGGGATATCTGCCATTTTACTGTATACAGTACTTCTGGGATATCTGCCATTTTACTGTATACAGTACTTCTGGGATATCTGCCATTTTACTGTATACAGTACTTCTGGGATATCTGCCATTTTACTGTATACAGTACTTCTGGGATATCTGCCATTTTACTGTATACAGTACTTCTGGGATAGCTGCCATTTTACTGTATATAGTACTTCTGGAATAGCTGCCATTTTACTGTATACAGTACTTCTGGTACATCTGCCATTTTACTGTATACAGTACTTCTGGTATATCTGCCATTTTACTGTATACAGTACTTCTGGTACATATGCCATTTTACTATATACAGGATGTACAATACTTCTGTAATATCTTACTCTTTGTGCCTTGAGACAGTTAGCCAGTATTGTTTCATCTAGTTCCCATCCAAACAATGTGAAACTATGATGCTGTATGAATTGAGTGTTGATGAGTCAGTCTTAATGATCCATTAAACTGTAGTTGTTTTGAGAGTACTATATTATAGACAATATAAAGCTCTTAATTCAGTTTTCTGTCTGTCTATTACTGTTGTCGTTGTAATGAAAGATTGCCACCCATTGTAATCATGTCTGTCTGGACATTTTGTTGAAAATGTTGAGGTGTGATTAAAGACCATCAAACATTATGGATTGTTATTCACATGAGATAAAGTCAGAGAACTGTATTGTGCATTAGGTTCTCACAAAATGGAAATTGGTCTTTGGAGCTCTGGCCCTAACAGCTCTGGCCCTAACAGCTCTGGCCCTAACAGCTCTGGCCCTAACAGCTCTGGCCCTAACAGATCTGGCCTACAGCTCTGACCCTAACAGCCCACAGCTCTGGCCCTAACAGCTCTGGCCCTAACAGCTCTAGCCCTAACAGCCTACAGCTCTGGCCCTAACAGCTCTGGCCCTAACAGCTCTGGCCCTAACAGCTCTGGCCCTAACAGCTCTAGCCCTAACAGCCTACAGTGCTGACCTACAGCTCTGACTAACAGGGTAACTGTAATACACCACTAGAGTTTCTCTTTCTGAGCATGTCGTTGATATTAAAAGACAAACAGCTTTAGGGTCTGTGTGCCCTTTATTATGGTATCTACAGTATATAATCAGCTATTCATGTGAACAGTTTAGGACGCTCCACCTGTCTCTCATGGCGTGCCTGCCTGTGTGCTGAAAATGTTCGGGACCGTTCTTCTGGTCTAATTTCATTAGCTGGGAGCTCAGTGAACAAAGAGGGTTAATGAGGGGTTAAGTGGAGTTGAAATGATCTGATTGAAACAGTTCTCAGTTTGGACGCAGCTTCGTTTTGAAGACGGAAGAAAACTTTCTTCCTCTTTCTTCCCGCTCTTCTTTTCTTCTTTAAGGAAGATATGCCGGGCCGTGACCTTGACGAGAACAGAGGAGAGGATCAATGAAATATCATCATTAATTGTGTAATGGGGATGTAAGTCTTGAGAGGGATGTAAGTCTTGAGAGGGAGTGGAGAGGGATTGAGTCTGTTGAGGGAGAGAGGGGGGGGGAAGTCTGTCTGAAGAGGGATTGAGTCTGTTGAGAGAGGGGGGAAGTCTGAAGAGGGATGGAGTCTGTTGAGAGAGGGGGGAAGTCTGTCTGAAGAGGGATTGAGTCTGTTGAGGGAGAGAGAGGGGGGAAGTCTGTCTGAAGAGGGATTGAGTCTGTTGAGAGAGAGGGGGGAAGTCTGAAGAGGGACTGAGTCTGTTGATGGAGAGAGAGGGGGGGAAGTCTGTCTGAAGAGGGATTGAGTCTGTTGAGGGAGAGAGAGAGGGGGAAGTCTGTCTGAAGAGGGATTGAGTCTGTTGAGAGAGAGGGGGGAAGTCTGAAGAGGGACTGAGTCTGTTGAGAGAGAGAGAGGGGGGAAGTCTGAAGAGGAATTGAGTCTGTTGAGAGAGAGGGGGGAAGTCTGAAGAGGGACTGAGTTTGTTGAGGGAGAGAGAGAGGGGGGAAGTCTGAAGAGGGACTGAGTCTGTTGAGGGAGAGAGAGGGGGGAAGTCTGAAGAGGGACTGAGTCTGTTGAGGGAGAGAGAGGGGGGAAGTCTGTCTAAAGAGGGACTGAGTCTGTTGAGAGAGAGGGGGAAGTCTGTCTGAAGAGGGATTGAGTCTGTTGAGGGAGAGAGAGAGGGGGAAGTCTGTCTGAAGAGGGATTGAGTCTGTTGAGAGAGAGGGGGGAAGTCTGTCTGAAGAGGGATTGAGTCTGTTGAGAGAGAGGGGGAAGTCTGTCTGAAGAGGGATTGAGTCTGTTGAGAGAGAGGGGGGAAGTCTGTCTGAAGAGGGATTGAGTCTGTTGAGAGAGAGAGAGAGAGGGGGAAGTCTGTCTGAAGAGGGATGGAGTCTGTTGAGAGAGGGGGGAAGTCTGTCTGAAGAGGGATGGAGTCTGTTGAGGGAGAGAGGGGGGGGAAGTCTGTCTGAAGAGGGATTGAGTCTGTTGAGGGAGAGAGAGAGGGGGAAGTCTGTCTGAAGAGGGATTGAGTCTGTTGAGGGAGAGAGCGGGGGGAAGTCTGTCTGAAGAGGGATTGAGTCTGTTGAGAGAGAGGGGGAAGTCTGTCTGAAGAGGGATTGAGTCTGTTGAGGGAGAGAGAGAGGGGGAAGTCTGTCTGAAGAGGGATTGAGTCTGTTGAGAGAGAGGGGGGAAGTCTGTCTGAAGAGGGATTGAGTCTGTTGAGGGAGAGAGCGGGGGGAAGTCTGTCTGAAGAGGGATTGAGTCTGTTGAGGGAGAGAGAGAGGGGGAAGTCTGTCTGAAGAGGGATTGAGTCTGTTGAGAGAGAGAGAGAGGGGGAAGTCTGTCTGAAGAGGGATGGAGTCTGTTGAGGGAGAGAGAGAGGGGGAAGTCTGTCTGAAGAGGGATTGAGTCTGTTGAGAGAGGGGGGAAGTCTGTCTGAAGAGGGATTGAGTCTGTTGAGGGAGAGAGCGGGGGGAAGTCTGTCTGAAGAGGGATTGAGTCTGTTGAGGGAGAGAGAGAGGGGGAAGTCTGTCTGAAGAGGGATGGAGTCTGTTGAGAGAGAGAGAGAGGGGGAAGTCTGTCTGAAGAGGGATGGAGTCTGTTGAGGGAGAGAGAGAGGGGGAAGTCTGTCTGAAGAGGGATTGAGTCTGTTGAGAGAGAGAGAGGGGGGAAGTCTGTCTGAAGAGGGATTGAGTCTGTTGAGGGAGAGAGAGAGGGGGAAGTCTGTCTGAAGAGGGATTGAGTCTGTTGAGAGAGGGGGGAAGTCTGAAGAGGAATTGAGTCTGTTGAGAGAGAGGGGGGAAGTCTGAAGAGGGACTGAGTCTGTTGAGGGAGAGAGAGAAGGGGGAAGTCTGAAGAGGGACTGAGTCTGTTGAGGGAGAGAGAGGGGGAAGTCTGTCTGAAGAGGGATTGAGTCTGTTGAGAGAGAGAGAGGGGGGAAGTCTGTCTGAAGAGGGATTGAGTCTGTTGAGAGAGGGGGGAAGTCTGAAGAGGAATTGAGTCTGTTGAGAGAGGTGGGAAGTCTGAAGAGGGATTGAGTCTGTTGAGAGAGGGGGGAAGTCTGAAGAGGAATTGAGTCTGTTGAGAGAGAGGGGGGAAGTCTGAAGAGGGACTGAGTTTGTTGAGGGAGAGAGAGAGGGGGGAAGTCTGAAGAGGGACTGAGTCTGTTGAGGGAGAGAGAGAGGGGGGAAGTCTGAAGAGGGATTGAGTCTGTTGAGAGAGAGAGAGAGGGGGAAGTCTGCAGAGGGATTGAGTCTGAGGGAGAGAGAGGGGGGGGAAGTCTGACGAGGGTTTGAGTATGTTGAGAGAGATGGAGGGGGAAGTCTGTCTGAAGAGGGATGGGGTCTGTTGAGGGGGGGAAGTCTGTCTGAAGACAGAGGGAGAGGGTAAAAGAGAAGGGATTGAGAGGAAAACTCAGGGGGAAGGAAGAGTGCCGTGAACACAGCAAGAGTTGGGTTTGGGATCAGGGCATGATGGGATATTTCAGTTGTAAGTATGCAAAGCCTCACGTTTTACCTAATTAGATAAGGTTTTAGATAAATGCTTGTGGCTTGGCAGGAAGTCTGGTTTCTCTGTTACAGGATGAGGTCATATTGAATTCAGAGTGGATGAGGATGAGTGGCTGCGGTTCTGGATTTTCTTGAACTCTAACCCTTGGCTATTGATACAGAGATTTCTGCACATGTGCAGGATCATTAAAACCAAAAATATCTGCTGCTCCACTCTGTGTCCCACTTCTCCACTCTGCTGTCTAGATATCTTCTGCTCAGTGTTCCCCACTGCTCCACTCTGCTGTCTAGATATCTTCTGCTCAGTGTTCCCCACTTCTCCACTCTGCTGTCTAGATATCTTCTGCTCAGTGTTCCCCACTTCTCCACTCTGCTGTCTAGATATCTTCTGCTCAGTGTTCCCCACTTCTCCACTCTGCTGTCTAGATATCTTCTGCTCAGTGTTCCCCACTTCTCCACTCTGCTGCCTAGATAGCTTCTGCTCAGTGTTCCCCACTTCTCCACTCTGCTGTCTAGATATCTTCTGCTCAGTGTTCCCCACTTCTCCACTCTGCTGTCTAGATAGCTTCTGCTCAGTGTTCCCCACTTCTCCACTCTGCTGTCTAGATAGCTTCTGCTCAGTGTTCCCCACTTCTCCACTCTGCTGTCTAGATATCTTCTGCTCAGTGTTCCCCACTTCTCCACTCTGCTGTCTAGATATCTTCTGCTCAGTGTTCCCCACTTCTCCACTCTGCTGTCTAGATAGCTTCTGCTCAGTATTCCCCACTTCTCCACTCTGCTGCCTAGATAGCTTCTGCTCAGTGTTCCCCACTTCTCCACTCTGCTGCCTAGATAGCTTCTGCTCAATGTTCCCCACTTCTCCACTCTGCTGTCTAGATATATTCTGCTCAGTGTTCCCCACTTCTCCACTCTGCTGTCTAGGTAGCTTCTGCTCAGTGTTCCCCACTTCTCCACTCTGCTGTCTAGATATCTTCTGCTCAGTGTTCCCCACTTCTCCACTCTGCTGTCTAGATATCTTCTGCTCAGTGTTCCCCACTGCTCCACTCTGCTGTCTAGATAGCTTCTGCTCAGTGTTCCCCACTTCTCCACTCTGCTGTCTAGATAGCTTCTGCTCAGTGTTCCCCACTTCTCCACTCTGCTGTCTAGGTAGCTTCTGCTCAGTGTTCCCCACTTCTCCACTCTGCTGTCTAGATAGCTTCTGCTCAGTGTTCCCCACTTCTCCACTCTGCTGTCTAGATAGCTTCTGCTCAGTGTTCCCCACTTCTCCACTCTGCTGTCTAGATAGCTTCTGCTCAGTGTTCCCCACTTCTCCACTCTGCTGTCTAGATAGCTTCTGCTCAGTGTTCCCCACTTCTCCACTCTGCTGTCTAGATAGCTTCTGCTCAGTGTTCCCCACTGCTCCACTCTGCTGTCTAGATAGCTTCTGCTCAGTGTTCCCCACTTCTCCACTCTGCTGTCTAGATAGCTTCTGCTCAGTGTTCCCCACTTCTCCACTCTGCTGTCTAGATATTTTCTGCTCACTGTTCCCCACTTCTCCACTCTGCTGTCTAGATAGCTTCTGCTCAGTGTTCCCCACTTCTCCACTCTGCTGTCTAGATATCTTCTGCTCAGTGTTCCCCACTTCTCCACTCTGCTGTCTAGATATCTTCTGCTCAGTGTTCCCCACTTCTCCACTCTGCTGTCTAGATAGCTTCTGCTCAGTATTCCCCACTTCTCCACTCTGCTGCCTAGATAGCTTCTGCTCAGTGTTCCCCACTTCTCCACTCTGCTGCCTAGATAGCTTCTGCTCAATGTTCCCCACTTCTCCACTCTGCTGTCTAGATATATTCTGCTCAGTGTTCCCCACTTCTCCACTCTGCTGTCTAGGTAGCTTCTGCTCAGTGTTCCCCACTTCTCCACTCTGCTGTCTAGATATCTTCTGCTCAGTGTTCCCCACTTCTCCACTCTGCTGTCTAGATATCTTCTGCTCAGTGTTCCCCACTGCTCCACTCTGCTGTCTAGATAGCTTCTGCTCAGTGTTCCCCACTTCTCCACTCTGCTGTCTAGATAGCTTCTGCTCAGTGTTCCCCACTTCTCCACTCTGCTGTCTAGGTAGCTTCTGCTCAGTGTTCCCCACTTCTCCACTCTGCTGTCTAGATAGCTTCTGCTCAGTGTTCCCCACTTCTCCACTCTGCTGTCTAGATAGCTTCTGCTCAGTGTTCCCCACTTCTCCACTCTGCTGTCTAGATAGCTTCTGCTCAGTGTTCCCCACTTCTCCACTCTGCTGTCTAGATAGCTTCTGCTCAGTGTTCCCCACTTCTCCACTCTGCTGTCTAGATAGCTTCTGCTCAGTGTTCCCCACTGCTCCACTCTGCTGTCTAGATAGCTTCTGCTCAGTGTTCCCCACTTCTCCACTCTGCTGTCTAGATAGCTTCTGCTCAGTGTTCCCCACTTCTCCACTCTGCTGTCTAGATATTTTCTGCTCACTGTTCCCCACTTCTCCACTCTGCTGTCTAGATAGCTTCTGCTCAGTGTTCCCCACTTCTCCACTCTGCTGTCTAGATAGCTTCTGCTCAGTGTTCCCCACTGCTCCACTCTGCTGTCTAGATAGCTTCTGCTCAGTGTTCTCCACTCTGCTGTCTAGATATCTTCTGCTCAGTGTTCCCCACTTCTCCACTCTGCTGTCTAGATATCTTCTGCTCAGTGTTCCCCACTTCTCCACCCTGCTGTCTAGATATCTTCTGCTCAGTGTTCCCCACTTCTCCACTCTGCTGTCTAGATAACTTCTGCTCAGTGTTCCCCACTGCTCCACTCTGCTGTCTAGATATCTTCTGCACAGTGTTCCCCACTTCTCCACTCTGCTGTCTAGATATCTTCTGCTCAGTGTTCCCCACTTCTCCACTCTGCTGTCTAGATATCTTCTGCTCAGTGTTCCCCACTTCTCCACTCTGCTGTCTAGATATCTTCTGCTCAGTGTTCCCCACTGCTCCACTCTGCTGTCTAGATACCTTCTGCTCAGTGTTCCCCACTTCTCCACTCTGCTGTCTAAATAGCTTCTGCTCAGTGTTCCCCACTTCTCCACTCTGCTGTCTAGATAGCTTCTGCTCAGTGTTCCCCACTTCTCCACTCTGCTGTCTAGATAGCTTCTGCTCAGTGTTCCCCACTTCTCCACTCTGCTGTCTAGATAGCTTCTGCTCAGTGTTCCCCACTGCTCCACTCTGCTGTCTAGATAGCTTCTGCTCAGTGTTCCCCACTTCTCCACTCTGCTGTCTAGATAGCTTCTGCTCAGTGTTCCCCACTTCTCCACTCTGCTGTCTAGATATCTTCTGCTCACTGTTCCCCACTTCTCCACTCTGCTGTCTAGATAGCTTCTGCTCAGTGTTCCCCACTTCTCCACTCTGCTGTCTAGATAGCTTCTGCTCAGTGTTCCCCACTGCTCCACTCTGCTGTCTAGATAGCTTCTGCTCAGTGTTCCCCACTCTGCTGTCTAGATATCTTCTGCTCAGTGTTCCCCACTTCTCCACTCTGCTGTCTAGATATCTTCTGCTCAGTGTTCCCCACTTCTCCACTCTGCTGTCTTGATAACTTCTGCTCAGTGTTCCCCACTGCTCCACTCTGCTGTCTAGATATCTTCTGCTCAGTGTTCCCCACTTCTCCACTCTGCTGTCTAGATATCTTCTGCTCAGTGTTCCCCACTTCTCCACTCTGCTGTCTAGATATCTTCTGCTCAGTGTTCCCCACTTCTCCACTCTGCTGTCTAGATATCTTCTGCTCAGTGTTCCCCACTGCTCCACTCTGCTGTCTAGATATCTTCTGCTCAGTGTTCCCCACTTCTCCACTCTGCTGTCTAGATATCTTCTGCTCAGTGTTCCCCACTTCTCCACTCTGCTGTCTAGATATCTTCTGCTCAGTGTTCCCCACTTCTCCACTCACTTCTGCTCCACTGCCACTTCCCCCTCATTGACATGGAGGGGGAATCTTAATGTGCGATTTCGTGTTATTTTCTTAGGAGGAGTCTTAGGCCACATACAGTTATGTTGTACGCAGAAGACGTGATTGACGTGTTCGTACAAACCTTGTTGTCCGGTGTAACAGTATTGCAAACACGAGCACGACACAAAGGCAGTCTATTTCATGTTCTTAGGCAAGCATACCAAACACAAGCATACTAAACACAAACATACCAAACACTAGCAATACCAAACACAAGCATACCAAACACTAGCAATACCAAGCACAAGCAATACCAAACACAAGCAATACCAAACACAAACATACCAAACACTAGCAATACCAAACACAAGCATACCAAACACAAACATACCAAACACAAGCATACCAAACACAAGCAATACCAAACACAAGCATACCAAACACAAGCATACCAAACACAAGCATACCAAACACTAGCAATACCAAACACAAACATACCAAACACAAGCATACCAAACACAAGCATACCAAACACAAGCATACCAAACACAAGCATACCAAACACAAGCAATACCAAACACAAGCAATACCAAACACAAGCAATACCAAACACAAGCAATACAGACATAGTGACTATCTTGTCATCATTGCAAACATTGTCTAGTTCTGTTTTCAGCAACTCTCGCTAACTATGTTGATTATCATCACCAATAGGAGACAGTCTAAAGCAGAATAACTATGTTGATTATCATCACCAATAGGAGACAGTCTAAAGCAGCAGAATAACTATGTTGATTATCATCACCAATAGGAGACAGTCTAAAGCAGAATAACTATGTTGATTATCATCACCAATAGGAGACAGTCTAAAGCAGAATAACTATGTTGATTATCATCACCAATAGGAGACAGTCTAAAGCAGCAGAATAACTATGTTGATTATCATCACCAATAGGAGACAGTCTAAAGCAGAATAACTATGTTGATTATCATCACCAATAGGAGACAGTCTAAAGCAGCAGAATAACTATGTAGATTATCATCACCAATAGGAGACAGTCTAAAGCAGAATAACTATGTTGATTATCATCACCAATAGGAGACAGTCTAAAGCAGCAGAATAACTATGTTGATTATCATCACCAATAGGAGACAGTCTAAAGCAGAATAACTATGTAGATTATCATCACCAATAGGAGACAGTCTAAAGCAGCAGAATAACTATGTTGATTATCATCACCAATAGGAGACAGTCTAAAGCAGCAGAATAACTATGTTGATTATCATCACCAATAGGAGACAGTCTAAAGCAGCAGAATAACTATGTTGATTATCATCACCAATAGGAGACAGTCTAAAGCAGCAGAATAACTATGTTGATTATCATCACCAATAGGAGACAGTCTAAAGCAGAATAACTATGTTGATTATCATCACCAATAGGAGACAGTCTAAAGCAGCAGAATAACTATGTTGATTATCATCACCAATAGGAGACAGTCTAAAGCAGCAGAATAACTATGTTGATTATCATCACCAATAGGAGACAGTCTAAAGCAGCAGAATAACTATGTAGATTATCATCACCAATAGGAGACAGTCTAAAGCAGCAGAATAACTATGTAGATTATCATCACCAATAGGAGACAGTCTAAAGCAGAATAACTATGTAGATTATCATCACCAATAGGAGACAGTTATTCTGCTTTAGACTGTCTCCTATTGGTGATGATAATCTACATAGTTATTCTGCTTTAGACTATGTAGATTATCATCACCAATAGGAGACAGTCTAAAGCAGAATAACTATGTAGATTATCATCACCAATAGGAGACAGTCTAAAGCAGAATAACTATGTAGATTATCATCACCAATAGGAGACAGTCTAAAGCAGAATAACTATGTTGATTATCATCACCAATAGGAGACAGTCTAAAGCAGCAGAATAACTATGTTGATTAGCCTTCCCTGTAGCTCAGTTGGTAGAGCATGGTGTTTGCAACGCGTGGTGTTTGCAACGCCAGGGTTGTGGGTTCGATTCCCACGGGGGGCCAGCACAAAAAAAATAACAAAATAAAAAGAATGTATGAAATGAAATGTATGCATTCACTACTGTAAGACGCTCTGGATAAGAACGTCTGCTAAATGATGAAAATGTAAAATGTAGCAGGAAAACAAACAGAGACAGTCTAAAGCAGAATAACTATGTTGATTATCATCACCAATAGGAGACAGTCTAAAGCAGAATAACTATGTTGATTATCATCACCAATAGGAGACAGTCTAAAGCAGAATAACTATGTAGATTATCATCACCAATAGGAGACAGTCTAAAGCAGAATAACTATGTTGATTATCATCACCAATAGGAGACAGTCTAAAGCAGAATAACTATGTAGATTATCATCACCAATAGGAGACAGTCTAAAGCAGCAGAATAACTATGTAGATTATCATCATCAATAGGAGACAGTCTAAAGCAGAATAACTATGTAGATTATCATCACCAATAGGAGACAGTCTAAAGCAGCAGAATAACTATGTAGATTATCATCACCAATAGGAGACAGTCTAAAGCAGAATAACTATGTAGATTATCATCACCAATAGGAGACAGTCTAAAGCAGAATAACTATGTAGATTATCATGACCAATATGAGACAGTCTAAAACAGCAGAATAACTATGTAGATTATCATCACCAATAGGAGACAGTCTAAAGCAGAATAACTATGTAGATTATCATCATCAATAGGAGACAGTCTAAAGCAGAATAACTATGTAGATTATCATCACCAATAGGAGACAGTCTAAAGCAGCAGTATAACTATGTAGATTATCATCACCAATAGGAGACAGTCTAAAGCAGAATAACTATGTAGATTATCATCACCAATAGGAGACAGTCTAAAGCAGAATAACTATGTAGTTTATCATCACCAATAGAAGACAGTCTAAAGCAGCAGTATAACTATGTAGATTATCATCACCAATAGGAGACAGTCTAAAGCAGAATAACTATGTAGATTATCATCATCAATAGGAGACAGTCTAAAGCAGAATAACTATGTAGATTATCATCACCAATAGGAGACAGTCTAAAGCAGCAGAATAACTATGTTGATTATCATCACCAATAGGAGACAGTCTAAAGCAGCAGAATAACTATGTTGATTATCATCACCAATAGGAGACAGTCTAAAGCAGAATAACTATGTTGATTATCATCACCAATAGGAGACAGTCTAAAGCAGCAGAATAACTATGTTGATTATCATCACCAATAGGAGACAGTCTAAAGCAGCAGAATAACTATGTAGATTATCATCACCAATAGGAGACAGTCTAAAGCAGCAGAATAACTATGTAGATTATCATCATCAATAGGAGACAGTCTAAAGCAGAATAACTATGTAGATTATCATCACCAATAGGAGACAGTCTAAAGCAGAATAACTATGTTGATTATCATCACCAATAGGAGACAGTCTAAAGCAGAATAACTATGTAGATTATCATCACCAATAGGAGACAGTCTAAAGCAGCAGAATAACTATGTAGATTATCATCATCAATAGGAGACAGTCTAAAGCAGAATAACTATGTAGATTATCATCACCAATAGGAGACAGTCTAAAGCAGCAGAATAACTATGTAGATTATCATCACCAATAGGAGACAGTCTAAAGCAGAATAACTATGTAGATTATCATCACCAATAGGAGACAGTCTAAAGCAGAATAACTATGTAGATTATCATGACCAATATGAGACAGTCTAAAACAGCAGAATAACTATGTAGATTATCATCACCAATAGGAGACAGTCTAAAGCAGAATAACTATGTAGATTATCATCATCAATAGGAGACAGTCTAAAGCAGAATAACTATGTAGATTATCATCACCAATAGGAGACAGTCTAAAGCAGCAGTATAACTATGTAGATTATCATCACCAATAGGAGACAGTCTAAAGCAGAATAACTATGTAGATTATCATCACCAATAGGAGACAGTCTAAAGCAGAATAACTATGTAGTTTATCATCACCAATAGAAGACAGTCTAAAGCAGCAGTATAACTATGTAGATTATCATCACCAATAGGAGACAGTCTAAAGCAGAATAACTATGTAGATTATCATCATCAATAGGAGACAGTCTAAAGCAGAATAACTATGTAGATTATCATCACCAATAGGAGACAGTCTAAAGCAGCAGTATAACTATGTAGATTATCATCACCAATAGGAGACAGTCTAAAGCAGAATAACTATGTAGATTATCATCACCAATAGGAGACAGTCTAAAGCAGAATAACTATGTAGTTTATCATCACCAATAGAAGACAGTCTAAAGCAGCAGTATAACTATGTAGATTATCATCACCAATAGGAGACAGTCTAAAGCAGCAGAATAACTATGTAGATTATCATCACCAATAGGAGACAGTCTAAAGCAGCAGAATAACTATGTAGATTATCATCACCAATAGGAGACAGTCTAAAGCAGCAGAATAACTATGTAGATTATCATCACCAATAGGAGACAGTCTAAAGCAGCAGAATAACTATGTAGATTATCATCATCAATAGGAGACAGTCTAAAGCAGTAGTTGAATAACAGCGTGCCGGGCGATGTAAAACTAACTTGCCCGTTGTCAGACTCTACCGGTCCTGATACACATGCTAGTCTGCCAGAACGTTCGGCTGCCCAGAGGTGGAACAGCTAGTCTGCCAGAACATTCGGCTGCCCAGAGGTGGAACAGCTAGTCTGCCAGAACGTTCGGCTGCCCAGAGGTGGAACAGCTAGTCTGCCAGAACGTTCGGCTGCCCAGAGGTGGAAGAGCTAGTCTGCCAGAACGTTTGGCTGCCCGGAGGTGGAACAGCTAGTCTGCCAGAACGTTCGGCTGCCCAGAGGTGGAACAGCTAGTCTGCCTAGAACGTTTGGCTGCCCAGAGGTGGAACAGCTAGTCTGCCTAGAACGTTCTGCTGTCCGGAGGTGGAACAGCTAGTCTGGCTAGAACGTTCTGCTGTCCAGAGGTGGAACAGGAAGTCTGCCTAGAACGTTCGGCTGCCCAGAAGTGGAACAGCTAGTCTGCCTAGAACGTTCGGCTGCCCAGAAGTGGAACAGCTAGTCTGCCTAGAACGTTGGGCTGCCCAGAGTTGGAACAGCTAGTCTGCCTAGAACGTTGGGCTGCCCAGAGGTGGAACAGCTAGTCTGCCTAGAACGTTCTGCTACCCAGAGGTGGAACAGCTAGTCTGCCTAGAACGTTCGGCTGCCCAGAGGTGGAACAGCTAGTCTGCCTAGAACGTTGGGCTGCCCAGAGGTGGAACAGCTAGTCTGCCTAGAACGTTTGGCTGCCTAGAGGTGGAACAGCTAGTCAGCCTCCTTGTACAGGTAGTCTACTTGCGTGATCATTGAGAAGTGAAATAGCAGTTAGTAGGGCCGGTCTGTAGTTAAACACAGATTGTGGTTTTGCCCCATTGTGGGGAGTTACATGCAGCCGTCTAGGCAGCATATCGAGCGACTGCAGACGGAGAAGTTTGTATAGCCTTCGATATATACTTTTGGGGATACGCTCGTTCACATCACAGCAGGGTTTATTTATTTAAACTGTTCAGAAGTATGAGAAAGACCAGCTACGTCATTATGGTTCAGAAGAAGGTGAAGAGAGAAGCGTTAAGGGAAGTGGAGTGTGAGCAGACGCTACGTGCATAAAATAACACGCTGAACGTAATCCGGATTTTAGGCTTTGAGAAAGAGGTTTCCGATGAGGCGCGGCAGGGGGTCAAAATCTCCATATCTGCCTCCATGGCCTGTTGTGATAAATCTCCGTATCTGCCTCCATGGCCTGTTGTGATAAATCTCCGTATTTGCAGCCTGTTGTGATAAATCTCCGTATCTGCAGCCATGGCCTGTTGTGATAAATCTCCGTATTTGCAGCCTGTTGTGATAAATCTCTGTATCTGCAGCCATGGCCTGTTGTGATAAATCTCCGTATCTGCAGCCATGGCCTGTTGTGATAAATCTCCGTATTTGCAGCCTGTTGTGATAAATCTCTGTATCCGCAGCCATGGCCCGTTGTGATAAATCTCTGTATCTGCAGCCATGGCCTGTTGTGATAAATCTCCGTATCTGTAGCCATGGCCTGTTGTGATAAATCTCCGTATCTGCAGCCATGGCCTGTTGTGATAAATCTCCGTATTTGCAGCCTGTTGTGATAAATCTCCGTATCTGCAGCCATGGCCTGTTGTGATAAATCTCCGTATTTGCAGCCTGTTGTGATAAATCTCCGTATCTGCAGCCATGGCCTGTTGTGATAAATCTCTGTATCTGCAGCCATGGCCTGTTGTGATAAATCTCCGTATCTGCAGCCATGGCCTGTTGTGATATATCTCTGTATCTGCAGCCATGGCCTGTTGTGATAAATCTCTGTATTTGCAGCCATGGCCTGTTGTGATGAAGCTCAGTATCTGCAGCCATGGCCTGTTGGGATGAAGCTCCGTATCTGCCTCCATGGCCTGTTTGATTTGAGGTGAAGTATGTCCTCATTCTGATGAGGGAATAATGCACTTGGTGGATGATATCCATTTTTACATGTTTAGATAAAAAAAAAATGATTTGATTAAGTTTGATAAAGTGGTGGATATTAATTCCAGGTTAGCTATATGTGAAGACAGGCTGGGTTCTTCTTATAGTCTCAGACATGCAGCTCTGGGGAAGGACAAGGCTAGGTGGTTAGAGTGATGAAGAGGAGGACAAGGCTAGGTGGTGAGGTGTTTGAATTAGAGTGATGAAGTGGAGGAGATTAGTTACAGGTTTAAAGTTTACAGCTCTATATGATGAGAGAGCTTTGGTTCTCCTTTTAGATTCTCAGGCATGCTAACGCTAAGTACATGACAGTTAGAATGATAAAGTAGCCCATGTCTCTGCTCCTCTCTTCCTCCCCAAACCTGATGCAGCACTAGGTATGTGAGGTGGAATCAGCTCTCCTCGGGAAGACAGAAGGTTGGTTCTCCTTTTAGCCCTGGCCAGAGCTAGGCTAGATATGAGTTATAATAAGCCATGCAGCACTAGGCTAGATATGAGTTATAATAAGCCATGCAGCACTAGGCTAGATATGAGTTATAATAAGCCATGCAGCACTAGGCTAGATATGAGTTATAATAAGCCATGCAGCACTAGACTAGATATGAGTTATAATAAGCCATGCAGCACTAGGCTAGATATAAGTTATAATAAGCCATGCAGCACTAGGCTAGATATGAGTTATAATAAGCCATGCAGCACTAGGCTAGATATGAGTTATAATAAGCCATGCAGCACTAAGCTAGATATGAGTTATAATAAGCCATGCAGCACTAGGCTAGATATGAGTTATAATAAGCCATGCAGCACTAGACTAGATATGAGTTATAATAAGCCATGCAGCTCTAGGCTAGATATGAGTTATAATAAGCCATGCAGCACTAGGCTAGATATGAGTTAGAAGCCATGCAGCACTAGGCTAGATATGAGTTAGAAGCCATGCAGCACTAGGTTAGATATGAGTTAGAATAAGCCATGCAGCACTAGACTAGATATGAGTTATAATAAGCCATTCAGCACTTAGCTAGATATGAGTTAGAAGCCATGCAGCACTAAGTTAGATATGAGTTATAATAAGCCATGCAGCACTATGATAGATATGAGTTATAATAAGCCATGCAACACTAGGCTAGATATGAGTTATAATAAGTCATGCAGCACTAGACTAGATATGAGTTATAATAAGCCATGCAACACTAGGCTAGATATGAGTTATAATAAGCCATGCAGCACTAGGCTAGATATGAGTTATAATAAGCCATGCAGCACTAGACTAGATATGAGTTAGAAGCCATGCAGCACTAATCTAGATATGAGTTAGAAGCCATGCAGCACTAGGTTAGATATGAGTTATAATAAGCCATGCAGCACTAGACTAGATATGAGTTATAATAAGCCATGCAGCACTATGCTAGATATGAGTTATAATAAGCCATGCAGCACTATGTTAGATATGAGTTATAAAAAGCCATGCAGCACTAGACTAGATATGAGTTATAATAAGCCATGCAGCACTAGGCTAGATATGAGTTAGAAGCCATGCAGTACTAGGCTAGATATGAGTTAGAAGCCATGCAGCACTAGGTTAGATATGAGTTAGAATAACCCATGCAGCACTAGACTAGATATGAGTTATAATAAGCCATTCAGCACTTAGCTAGATATGAGTTAGAAGCCATGCAGCACTAAGTTAGATATGAGTTATAATAAGCCATGCAGCACTATGATAGATATGAGTTATAATAAGCCATGCAACACTAGGCTAGATATGAGTTATAATAAGCCATGCAGTACTAGGCTAGATATGAGTTATAATAAGCCATGCAGCACTAAGCTAGATATGAGTTAGAAGCCATGCAGCACTAGGTTAGATATGAGTTAGAATAAGCCATGCAGCACTAAGCTAGATATGACTTAGAATAAGCCATGCAGCACTAAGCTAGATATGAGTTATAATAAGCCATGCAGCGCTATGCTAGATATGAGTTATAATAAGCCATGCAGCACTAGACTAGATATGAGTTATAATAAGCCATGCAGCACTAGACTAGATAGGAGTTATAATAAGCCATGCAGCACTAGACTAGATATGAGTTATAATAAGCCATGCAGCACTAGGCTAGATATGAGTTATAATAAGCCATGCAGCACTAAGCTAGATATGAGTTAGAAGCCATGCAGCACTAGGTTAGATATGAGTTAGAATAAGCCATGCAGCACTAAGCTAGATATGACTTAGAATAAGCCATGCAGCACTGAGCTAGATATGAGTTATAATAAGCCATGCAGCACTAGGCTAGATATTAGTTATAATAAGCCATGCAGCACTAGACTAGATATGAGTTATTATAAGCCATGCAGCACTAGGCTAGATATAAGTTATAATAAGCCATGCAGCACTAGGCTAGATATGAGTTATAATAAGCCATGCAGCACTAGGCTAGATATGAGTTATAAGCCATGCAACACTAGGCTAGATATGAGTTATAATAAGCCATGCAGCACTAGACTAGATATGAGTTATAATAAGCCATGCAGCACTATGCTAGATATGAGTTATAATAAGCCATGCAGCACTAGACTAGATATGAGTTATAATAAGCCATGCAGCACTAGGCTAGATATGAGTTAGAAGCCATGCAGCACTAGGCTAGATATGAGTTAGAAGCCATGCAGCACTAGGTTAGATATGAGTTAGAATAAGCCTTGCAGCACTAGACTAGATATGAGTTATAATAAGCCATTCAGCACTTAGCTAGATATGAGTTAGAAGCCATGCAGCACTAAGTTAGATATGAGTTATAATAAGCCATGCAGCACTATGATAGATATGAGTTATAATAAGCCATGCAACACTAGGCTAGATATGAGTTATAATAAGCCATGCAGCACTAGACTAGATATGAGTTATAATAAGCCATGCAACACTAGGCTAGATATGAGTTATAATAAGCCATGCAGCACTAGGCTAGATATGAGTTATAATAAGCCATGCAGCACTAGACTAGATATGAGTTAGAAGCCATGCAGCACTAATCTAGATATGAGTTAGAAACCATGCAGCACTAGGTTAGATATGAGTTATAATAAGCCATGCAGCACTAGACTAGATATGAGTTATAATAAGCCATGCAGCACTATGCTAGATATGAGTTATAATAAGCCATGCAGCACTAGACTAGATATGAGTTATAATAAGCCATGCAGCACTAGGCTAGATATGAGTTAGAAGCCATGCAGTACTAGGCTAGATATGAGTTAGAAGCCATGCAGCACTAGGTTAGATATGAGTTAGAATAAGCCATGCAGCACTAGGTTAGATATGAGTTAGAATAAGCCATGCAGCACTAGATTTATGAGTTATAATAAGCCATTCAGCACTTAGCTAGATATGAGTTAGAAGCCATGCAGCACTAAGTTAGATATGAGTTATAATAAGCCATGCAGCACTATGATAGATATGAGTTATAATAAGCCATGCAACACTAGGCTAGATATGAGTTATAATAAGCCATGCAGCACTAGACTAGATATGAGTTATAATAAGCCATGCAACACTAGGCTAGATATGAGTTATAATAAGCCATGCAGCACTAGGCTAGATATGAGTTATAATAAGCCATGCAGCACTAGACTAGATATGAGTTATAATAAGCCATGCAGCACTAGACTAGATATGAGTTGTAATAAGCCATGCAGCACTAGACTAGATATGAGTTATAATAAGCCATGCAGCACTAGGTTAAATATGAGTTATAAGGCATGCAGTGCTAGGCTAGATATGAGTTATAAGGCATGCAGTGCTAGGCTAGATATGAGTTCTAAGGCATGCAGTGCTAGGCTAAATATGAGTTCTAAGGCATGTAGTGCTAGGCTAGATATGAGTTATAAGGCATGCAGTGCTAGGCTAGATATGAGTTATAAGGCATGCAGTGCTAGGCTAGATATGAGTTATAAGGCATGCAGTGCTAGGCTAGGTGTGTTTAAGTTAGTGATGAAGTGGCTAGGTCTCCCTCTCCTCTCCAGACCTGATGGATGAGCCCCACTTACATACAGATCATCTCTAATCTAGACCCATCAGGCAGCAACGCTCAGCTTGATAAACCAGACGAATGGAGACTGGGCTTCAGATTGATACTGGTATCCTACCAGGTCCCTGTCATCACACACACACACACACACACACACACACACACACACACACACACACACACACACACACACACACACACACACACACACACACACACACACACACACACACACACACACACACACACACACACACACACACACACACACACACACACACACACACACACACACACACACACACACACACACACACACACACACACACACACACACACACACACACACACACACACACACACACACACACACACACACACACACACACACACACACACACACACACACACACACACACACACACACACACACACACACACACACACACACACACACACACACACACACACACACACACACACACACACACACACACACACACACACACACACACACACACACACACACACACACACACACACACACACACACACACACACACACACACACACACACACACACACACACACACACACACACACACACACACACACACACACACACACACACACACACACACACACACACACACACACACACACACACAGAGTGCGACACCCCCAGGAAAAGGAACCACTTGGTCTGTTGAGATTTAAAGGACTCTCAGACCTTGAGAAACAAGACTCTCTGGTCGGATGAAACCTAGATTGAACTCGTTGGCCTGAATGCCAAACGTCACGTCTGGAGGAAACCTGGCACCATCCCTATAGTGAAGTATGGAGTTTTCAGTATCATGCTGTGGGGATGTTTTTCAGCGGCAGAGATTGGGAGACTAGTCAGGATGGATGGAAAGATGAACGGAGCAAAGGACAGAGAGATCCTTGATGAAAACCTGCTCCAGAGCACTCAGGACCTCAGACTGGGGTGAATGTTCACCTTCCAACAGGACAATGACCCTAAGCACACAGCCAAGACAGCACAGGAGTGGCTTTGGGACAAATCTCTGAATGTCCTTGAGTGGCCCAGCCAGAGCCTAGACTTGAACCCGATCGAACATCTCTGGAGAGACCTGAAAATAGCTGTGCAGCGACACTCCCCATCCAACCTGACAGAGTTTGAGAGGATCTGCAGGGAAGAATGGGAGAAACTCCCCAAATACAGGTTTGCCAAGCTTGTAGCATCATACCCAAGAAGACTCGAGGCTGTAATCACTCCGAAAGGTTAAAGTACTGAGTGTAAGATCTGAATATTTATGTAAATGGAATATTATTATAATTTTTTTGCAAAAATGTCCCCAAAAAAATCATGTTTTTGCTTTGTCATTATGGGGTATTGTGTTTAGATTTATGAGGGTTTAATAAAAAAGTTAAACAGCTAATATTTCTCCCCACCACATGGCAAAATGAGTAGAATTGCAAGAAATGAACTTTCTACTGTTAGTCTACACGTATTGTTTACGAAGCATGTTACAAATAAACATTTGATTTGAGCTGAATTTGTCATAAGGCCGGAGAGCCAGTCGCTCAGAGCTGACAAATCGCCTCGCTTAGATTGACTGTTTTTCTCTTGTTTTATTCATCAACGTGTTTCTCTTTTTTAGGGGCCGAGAGCAGAATGTGAATAACGACACACTGCTGGTCATACTCTGTCTCTCTCTCTCTGTCTCTGTCTCTCTCTGTCTCTGTCTCTCTCTGTCTCTCTCTCTCTCTCTCTCTCTCTCTCTCTCTCTCTCTCTCTGTCTCTCTCTCTCTCTCTGTCTCTCTCTGTCTCTCTCTGTCTCTCTCTGTCCTCTCTCTCTCTCTCTCTCTCTCTCTCTCTCTCTCTCTCTCTCTCTCTCTCTCTCTGTCTCTGTCTCTCTCTGTCTGTTTCTCTCTCGCTCTCTCTCTCTCTGTCTCTCTCGCTCGTCTCTCTCTGTCTGTCTTCTCTCTCTGTCTCTCTCTCTCTCTCTCTGTCTCTGTCTCTCTCTCTCTCTCTCTCTCTCTCTCTGTCTCTGTCTCTCTCTCTCTCTCTCTGTCTCTCTGTCTCTGTCTCTCTCTCTCTCTCTGTCTCTCTCTGTCTCTCTCTCTCTCTCTGTCTCTCTCTGTCTCTCTCTCCCTCTCTCTCTCTCTCTCTGTCTCTCCCTCCCTCTGTCTCTATCTTTGTCTGTCTGTCTGTCTGTCTGTCTGTCTGTCTGTCTGTCTGTCTGTCTGTCTGTCTTGTCTGTCTGTCTGATCTGTGTCTCTCTCTGTCTCTCTCTCTCTCTCTCTCTGTCTGTCTGTCTGTCTCTCTCTCTGTCTCTCTCTCTCTCTCTCTCTCTCTCTGCTCTCTCATGTCTCTCTCTCTCTCTCTGTCTATCTCTCTGTCTCTCAATTCAATTCAATTCAATTCGCTTTATTGGCATGACGTAACAATATACATATTGCCAAAGCTTATTTTGGATATTTACAATATGAAAATAAATAAAAATGAGAATCAAATATTGTCAACGGGACAACAGTAACAACAATAACCAAGGGTCAAAATAACCAACACATTCAACAATAACAATGATCATACAGTAGAGGACATGTGCAGGTTTATTGGTCTGTCAGACACTGTCCCTCAACTTATGGCAGGCAGCAATGTAGTGCGCTGCCAACCCACAGCTCTCTGCGTCCTCCCCCAACAGGACGGGTAGCCTATCCTCATCAGAGAGGTCTGTGAAACCTTGAATAAGGGTTTCAAATTTGGGGAAATGACACTCTCTAATTGTTTTATATTTTTGACATTTTGTCAGGAAATGCAGCTCCGTCTCAGGTTCTGCTGTGGTGCAGTGGTTGCACAGCCTTTCCTCTACAGGGAGCCAGGTTTTCCTGTGTCTACCCTTCTCAATGGCAAGGCTGTGCTCACTGAGCCTGTACTTTGTCAAGGTTTTTCTAAGGTTTTGATCAGTAACCATGGTCAAATATTTAGCCATAGTGTACTGTCGATTTAGGGCCAGATAGCACTGCATTTTGCTTTGTGTTTGTGCTTGTGTTTCCCAATAAGCAATGTAGTTTTGTTTTGACTGTGTTGTAATTTGGTTTATTCTGATTGATTGGATGTTCTGGTCCTGAGGCTTCAGTGTGTTAGTAGAACAGGTTTGTGAACTCAGCCCCAGGACCAGCTGGATGAGGGTCCTGAGGCTTCAGTGTGTTAGTAGAACAGGTTTGTGAACTCAGCCCCAGGACCAGCTGGATGAGGGTCCTGAGGCTTCAGTGTGTTAGTAGAACAGGTTTGTGAACTCAGCCCCAGGACCAGCTGGATGAGGGGACTCTTTTCTTTGCTCAGCTCTTGGCATTGCAGGGCTTGGTAATGATATGAGAGGGGGTCACTGTATTTTAGATGTTTCCAAAACTTAATTGCTCTTTTTTGAGTTTTTATTATTAGTGGATATTGGCCTTATTCTGCCCTGCATGCATTGTTTGTAGTTTTCCTCTGGACATGTAGGAGAATCTTACAGAACTCTGCATGCAGGGTTTCAATGGGGTGTTTGTCCCATTTGATGAAATCTTGTTTTGCAAGTGGACCCCACACCTCGCTGCCATAAAGTGCAATTTGTTCAATGACATATTCAGTTAGTTTTAGCCAAATTTTAATAGCTATTTCAATTAGAATTTGCTTTTTAATGGTGTAGAATGCCCTGCGTGCTTTCTCTCTCAGTTCATTCACTGCCTCATTAAGGTGTCCAGTTGAGCTTATTTTTAAACCTAAGTAATTGTAGTGTGTACAGTACTCTATATATTTTGTACCAATTGAGAACTTTGGTCTAATTCCCTGAGATCTGGATCTTCTCTGGAAAATCAGTATTTTAGTCTTTTTGGGGTTTACTGCCAGGGCCCAGGTCTGGCAGTACTGCTCTAGCAGGTCCAGGCTCTGCTGTAGTCCATGTGCT